>NC_037685.1:85634591-85839621 GCF_003255815.1 Theropithecus gelada | reverse complement strand
TTTTTTTTTTTTTTTTTTTTTTTTTTTTTTTTTTTTTTTTTTTTTTTTTTTTTTTTTTTTTTTTTTTTTTTTTTTTTTTTTTTTTTTTTTTTTTTTTTTTTTTTTTTTTTTTTTTTTTTTTTTTTTTTTTTTTTTTTTTTTTTTTTTTTTTTTTTTTTTTTTTTTTTTTTTTTTTTTTTTTTTTTTTTTTTTTTTTTTTTTTTTTGGAAAATGGAGTCTTGCTTCGTCACCCAGGCTGGAGTGCAGTGGCACAATCTCTGCTCGCTGTAACCTCCACCTCCCGGGTTCAAGCCATTCTCCTACCTCAGCCTCCCAAGTAGCTGGAATTACAGGCACACATCACCATGGGGGGCTATTTATTGTATTTTTAGTAAACAGTGTTCATCATGTTGGCCAGGCTGGTCTTGAACTCCTGACCTCAAATGATTTGCTTGCGTTGGCCTCCCAAAGTGCTGAGACCACAGACTTGAGCCACTGCACCAGGACAGAGAGGATAATGTAGCCCTCTATAAAATTGAAAATTGGAGACCATTTTCTCTTAGAACTTCAAACATTATTTTTTGTCTTCTGGTCCTTACTGTGCTGTTAAAAAATGTGTTATAATTTTAGCTGTAAACCCATTGTAGATCATTGTTCCCACTTAAACTGATTTTAATATCTTATTCTTTTTATATTATTTAGTTTCAATGATGTATCTATACTTTTTTATATTTGCTTATCCTATAAGTTTTGATAAGATTCTTAGATCTATGACATCTTTGAATAATCTTGTAAAAGTCTTATCTGAATTATCTCATTAGATATTTCTACTTTCCCATTCTTACTTTTGTTTGAATACAACTTCAATAAATTATATATTGTATCCCATTCTAGCTTTCATTTCACCATCTCTTTTTCATATTATTATTCATATTGTCTTCTCTGTTTTTCCTCTCTCTGAGTGGCATATAAGATAATTTCTTCAGATCTCGATATCATCCCCCTTTCAGCTTTGGCCCACCAGTTTCCTAGTTACCATTGTCCCTTTTCTTATGTATATTCCAATCCCTCAATGGCATGCTTTTAACAACATAGAATGTTATTACGCATTTTAATTTTGACTATATGATCCACCAATTGCATGATTATAGAACAATTACATTTTCTTTTCTAAATTGGGTTTCTTTCCCCAAAGTATCTTACCACTTTACATGTAGAATTCTCTTCTTAGGGGGGGCGGAGCAAGATGGCCGAATAGGAACAGCTCCAGTCTCCAACTCCCAGCGCCAGCGACACAGAAGACCGGTGATTTCGGCATTTTCAACTGAGGTACTGGGTTCATCTTACTGGGGAGTGCCGGACAGTCGGTGCTGGTCAGCTGCTCCAGCCCGACCAGCGAGAGCTGAAGCAGGGCGAGGCATCGCCTCACCTGGGAAGCGCAAGGGGGAAGGGAATCCCTTTTCCTAGCCAGGGGAACTGAGACACACAACACCTGGAAAATTGGGTAACTCCCACCCCAATACTGCGCTTTAAGCAAACAGGCACACCAGGAGATCATATCCCACACCTGGCCGGGAGGGTCCCACGCCCACGGAGCCTCCCTCATTGCTAGCACAGCAGTCTGTGATCTACCGGCAAGGCAGCAGCGAGGCTGGGGGAGGGGCGCCCGCCATTGCTGAGGCTTAAGTAGGTAAACAAAGCTGCTGGGAAGCTCGAACTGGGTGGAGCTCATAGCAGCTCAAGGAAACCTGCCTGTCTCTGTAGACTCCACCTCTGGGGACAGGGCACAGTAAACAATAAATGCAGCAGAAGCCTCTGCAGACGCAAACGACTCTGTCTGACAGCTTTGAAGAGAGCAGTGGATCTCCCAACATGGAGGTTGAGATCTGAGAAGGGACAGACTCCCTGCTCAAGTGGGTCCCTGACCCCTGAGTAGCCTAACTGGGAGACATCCCCCACTAGGGGCAGTCTGACACCCCACACCTCACAGGGTGGAGTACACCCCTGAGAGGAAGCTTCCAAAGCAAGAATCAGACAGGTACACTCGCTGTTCAGAAATATTCTATCTTCTGCAGCCTCTGCTGCTGATACCCAGGCAAACAGGGTCTGGAGTGGACCTCAAGCAATCTCCAGCAGACCTACAGCTGAGGGTCCTGACTGTTAGAAGGAAAACTGTCAAACAGGAAGGATACCTACACCAAAACCCCATCAGTACATCACCATCATCAAAGACCAGAGGCAGATAAAAACACAAAGATGGGGAAAAAGCAGGGCAGAAAAGCTGGAAATTCAAAAAATAAGAGTGCATCTCCCCTGGCAAAGGAGCGCAGCTCATCGCCAGCAACGGATCAAAGCTGGATGGAGAATGACTTTGACGAGTTGAGAGAAGAAGGCTTCAGTCCACCAAATTTCTCAGAGCTAAAGGAGGAATTACGTACCCAGTGCAAAGAAACTAAAAATCTTGAAAAAAAAGTGGAAGAATTGATGGCTAGAGTAATTAATGCAGAGAAGGTCCTAAACGAAATGAAAGAGATGAAAACCATGACACGAGAAATACGTGACAAATGCACAAGCTTCAGTAACGGACTCGATCAACTGGAAGAAAGAGTATCAGCGATTAAGGATCAAATGAATGAAATGAAGCGAGAAGAGAAACCAAAAGAAAAAAGAAGAAAAAGAAATGAACAAAGCCTGCAAGAAGTATGGGATTATGTAAAAAGACCAAATCTACGTCTGATTGGGGTGCCTGAAAGTGAGGGGGAAAATGGAACCAAGTTGGAAAACACTCTTCAGGATATCATCCAGGAGAACTTCCCCAACCTAGTAGGGCAGGCCAACATTCAAATCCAGGAAATACAGAGATCGCCACAAAGATACTCCGAGAAGAGCAACTCCAAGACACATAATTGCCAGATTCACCAAAGTTGAAATGAAGGAAAAAATCTTAAGGGCAGCCAGAGAGAAAGGTCGGGTTACCCACAAAGGGAAGCCCATCAGACTAACAGCAGATCTCTCGGCAGAAACTCTACAAACCAGAAGAGAGTGGGGGCCAATATTCAACATTCTTAAAGAAAAGAATTTTAACCCAGAATTTCATATCCAGCCAAACTAAGTTTCATAAGTGAAGGAGAAATAAAATCCTTTACAGATAAGCAAATGCTTAGAGATTTTGTCACCACTAGGCCTGCCTTACAAGAGACCCTGAAGGAAGCACTAAACATGGAAAGGAACAACCGGTACCAGCCATTGCAAAAACATGCCAAAATGTAAAGACCATCGAGGCTAGGAAGAAACTGCATCAACTAACGAGCAAAATAACCAGTTAATATTATAATGGCAGGATCAAGTTCACACATAACAATCTTAACCTTAAATGTAAATGGACTAAATGCTCCAATGAAAAGACACAGACTGGCAAACTGGATAAAGAGTCAAGACCCATCAGTCTGCTGTATTCAGGAGACCCATCTCACACGCAGAGACATACATAGGCTCAAAATAAAGGGATGGAGGAAGATTTACCAAGCAAATGGAGAACAAAAAAAAGTGGGGGTTGCAATACTAGTCTCTGATAAAACAGACTTTAAACCATCAAAGATCAAAAGAGACAAAGAAGGCCATTACATAATGGTAAAGGGATCAATTCAACAGGAAGAGCTAACTATCCTAAATATATATGCACCCAATACAGGAGCACCCAGATTCATAAAGCAAGTCCTTAGAGACTTACAAAGAGACTTAGACTCCCATACAATAATAATGGGAGACTTCAACACTCCACTGTCAACATTAGACAGATCAACGAGACAGAAAGTGAACAAGGATATCCAGGAATTGAACTCATCTCTGCAGCAAGCAGACCTAATAGACATCTATAGAACTCTCCACCCCAAATCAACAGAATATACATTCTTCTCAGCACCACATTGTACTTACTCCAAAATTGACCACATAATTGGAAGTAAAGCACTCCTCAGCAAATGTACAAGAACAGAAATTATAACAAACTGTCTCTCAGACCACAGTGCAATCAAACTAGAACTCAGGACTAAGAAACTCAATCAAAACCGCTCAACTACATGGAAACTGAACAACCTGCTCCTGAATGACTATTGGGTACATAACGAAATGAAGGCAGAAATAAAGATGTTCTTTGAAACCAATGAGAACAAAGATACAACATACCAGAATCTCTGGGACACATTTAAAGCAGTGTGTAGAGGGAAATTTATAGCACTAAATGCCCACAAGAGAAAGCAGGAAAGATCTAAAATTGACACTCTAACATCGCAGTTAAAAGAACTAGAGAAGCAAGAGCAAACACATTCAAAAGCTAGCAGAAGGCAAGAAATAACTAAGATCAGAGCAGAACTGAAGGAGATAGAGACACAAAAAACCCTCCAAAAAATCAATGAATCCAGGAGTTGGTTTTTTGAAAAGATCAACAAAATTGACAGACCACTAGCAAGACTAATAAAGAAGAAAAGAGAGAAGAATCAAATTGACGCAATTAAAAATGATAAAGGGGATATCACCACCGACCCCACAGAAATACAAACTACCATCAGAGAATACTATAAACACCTCTACGCAAATAAACTGGAAAATCTAGAAGAAATGGATAATTTCCTGGACACTTACACTCTTCCAAGACTAAACCAGGAAGAAGTTGAATCCCTGAATAGACCAATAGCAGGCTCTGAAATTGAGGCAATAATTAATAGCCTACCAACCAAAAAAAGTCCAGGACCAGATGGATTCACAGCTGAATTCTACCAGAGGTACAAGGAGGAGTTGGTACCATTTCTTCTGAAACTATTCCAATCAATAGAAAAAGAGGGAATCCTCCCTAACTCATTTTATGAGGCCAACATCATCCTGATACCAAAGCCTGGCAGAGACACAACAAAAAAAGAGAATTTTAGACCAATATCCCTGATGAACATCGATGCAAAAATCCTCAATAAAATACTGGCAAACCGGATTCAGCAACACATCAAAAAGCTTATCCACCATGATCAAGTGGGCTTCATCCCTGGGATGCAAGGCTGGTTCAACATTCGCAAATCAATAAACATAATCCAGCATATAAACAGAACCAAAGACAAGAACCACATGATTATCTCAATAGATGCAGAAAAGGCTTTTGACAAAATTCAACAGCCCTTCATGCTAAAAACGCTCAATAAATTCGGTATTGATGGAACGTATCTCAAAATAATAAGAGCTATTTATGACAGACCCACAGCCAATATCATACTGAATGGGCAAAAACTGGAAAAATTCCCTTTGAAAACTGGCACAAGACAGGGATGCCCTCTCTCACCACTCCTATTCAACATAGTGTTGGAAGTTCTGGCTAGGGCAATTAGGCAAGAGAAAGAAATCAAGGGTATTCAGTTAGGAAAAGAAGAAGTCAAATTGTCCCTCTTTGCAGATGACATGATTGTATATTTAGAAAACCCCATTGTCTCAGCCCAAAATCTCCTTAAGCTGATAAGCAACTTCAGCAGAGTCTCAGGATACAAAATTAATGTGCAAAAATCACAAGCATTCTTATACACCAGTAACAGACAAACAGAGAGCCAAATCAGGAATGAACTTCCATTCACAATTGCTTCAAAGAGAATAAAATACCTAGGAATCCAACTTACAAGGGATGTGAAGGACCTCTTCAAGGAGAACTACAAACCACTGCTCAGTGAAATAAAAGAGGACACAAACAAATGGAAGAACATACCATGCTCATGGATAGGAAGAATCAATATCGTGAAAATGGCCATACTGCCCAAGGTAATTTATAGATTCAATGCCATCCCCATCAAGCTACCAATGAGTTTCTTCACAGAATTGGAAAAAACTGCTTTAAAGTTCATATGGAACCAAAAAAGAGCCCGCATCTCCAAGACAATCCTAAGTCAAAAGAACAAAGCTGGAGGCATCACGCTACCTGACTTCAAACTATACTACAAGGCTACAGTAACCAAAACAGCATGGTACTGGTGCCAAAACAGAGATATAGACCAATGGAACAGAACAGAGTCCTCAGAAATAATACCACACATCTACAGCCATCTGATCTTTGACAAACCTGAGAGAAACAAGAAATGGGGAAAGGATTCCCTATTTAATAAATGGTGCTGGGAAAATTGGCTAGCCATAAGTAGAAAGCTGAAACTGGATCCTTTCCTTACTCCTTATATGAAAATTAATTCAAGATGGATTAGAGACTTAAATGTTAGACCTAATACCATAAAAATCCTAGAGGAAAACCTAGGTAGTACCATTCAGGACATAGGCATGGGCAAAGACTTCATGTCTAAAACACCAAAAGCAACGGCAGCAAAAGCCAAAATTGACAAATGGGATCTCATTAAACTAAAGAGCTTCTGCACAGCAAAAGAAACTACCATCAGAGTGAACAGGCAACCTACAGAATGGGAGAAAATTTTTGCAATCTACTCATCTGACAAAGGGCTAATATCCAGAACCTACAAAGAACTCCAACAAATTTACAAGAAAAAAACAAACAACCCCATCAAAAAGTGGGCAAAGGATATGAAGAGACATTTCTCAAAAGAAGACATTCATACAGCCGACAGACACATGAAAAAATGCTCATCATCACTGGCCATCAGAGAAATGCAAATCAAAACCACAATGAGATACCATCTCACACCAGTTAGAATGGCGATCATTAAAAAGTCAGGAAACAACAGGTGCTGGAGAGGATGTGGAGAAATAGGAACACTTTTACACTGTTGGTGGGATTGTAAACTAGTTCAACCATTATGGAAAACAGTATGGCGATTCCTCAAGGATCTAGAACTAGATGTACCATATGACCCAGCCATCCCATTACTGGGTATATACCCAAAGGATTATAAATTATGCTGCTATAAAGACACATGCACACTTATGTTTATTGCAGCACTATTCACAATAGCAAAGACTTGGAATCAACCCAAATGTCCATCAGTGACAGATTGGATTAAGAAAATGTGGCACATATACACCATGGAATACTATGCAGCCATAAAAAAGGATGAGTTTGTGTCCTTTGTAGGGACATGGATGCAGCTGGAAACCATCATTCTTAGCAAACTATCACAAGAACAGAAAACCAAACACCGCATGTTCTCACTCATAGGTGGGAACTGAACAATGAGATCACTTGGACTCAGGAAGGGGAACATCACACACCGGGGCCTATCATGGGGAGGGGGGAGGGGGGAGGGATTGCATTGGGAGTTATACCTGATGTAAATGACGAGTTGATGGGTGCAGCACACCAACATGGCACAAGTATACATATGTAACAAACCTGCACGTTATGCACATGTACCCTACAACTTAAAGTATAATAATAATAAATAAATTAAAAAAAAAAGAATTCTCTTCTTAGCTTATATTATGTTCTGTTATCTTTATATGTATTAAATATATGTACTTTATACTCTATATCTGATTATTTTAGTGTCTAATAATTATGACTCAACTTATTACCTTTCTTTGCCCTGATTTTATTTTTTATACATTATTCTACATGGTTTATGATTTTGTTTTTATTTTACATAACTTGTTTTCTTGGAATTTTTTGGAATTACTGTGATACAATAGTTAAGTTACATTCTTTCAGAGAGGATTTGCCTTTATAACCCTTAGTTATTCAAGAGTAGTATTGATTTAGAGAACTGCAATTAAATTTTCACCTTGAAAATATTTGTATTTTTATAAGTTTAGGTTTATTTAGATTTTTCTGGGTATGTATATTTTTTTCTACAGAATCTAGTAATTTTGGACTACAAAAATCATATATGATCCACTAGGTATTACACAATCTCAAGGTGAATGAATGTATTTCTTTTCTCCCTCTTCTCAGTACTAAAATGGCAAATACATAGGTTTTGTTACTGCTTCTTCTTGAAAAATGGTATATTTTTTGCCCACTTTTATTTTGTAGATCATATTGATTACAGCACTGTGTGTGCGTGTGTGTGTGTGTGTGTGTGTGTGTGTGTGTGTGTTGTGGGTGTAAGGGTGAGAGGGGCTATATTGTTTGTTAAATTTCATCTAGGAAAGAATCTAGGTTTTATCTCTGTTCATTGCACTACAGGTGGCCATCATGTCACAAACTTCTGTTTTCCCATAATTCCTCCTTTAACTTTCTCTTTGTATTCTATCAAATCCTTACTTTTGTGACCTCTCAGCAGTTGACCTGAAGAAGTTTAATTTTTACTAGTGTCAGCTGTGCTGAGATATGCAGTTTTATACAATATTATCAACAGAAGTAACAAATGAGTTTTTAAAATTAGAAAACAAGCATTTTAAAACTGAAAAATATTTATATTAGGGAAGTCTTAAAAGAACAAAATTACTTTGGTGGAACAACCTAACTTCAAAGTGCAAGTTGGATTAGAAAGTTATTTATAAGGAAGCAAAAATATCCCACTGTCACTGCCTTATTTACACTTCATTTTTCTCCAGTTTTGGTGAGGTATAATTGACAAAAACTGTTTATATTCAAGGTGTACAACATGATGATTTGCTGTATGTGAAATGATTATCCCAAACAAATTAATTAACATATCCAACACCACACACAGTTACTATTTTGTGTATGTGTATGGTGAAGACATGTAAGATCACTCTCTTAGCATATTTTAACTAAACAATCCAGTATTCTTAACTATATTCACCATACTACACATTAGGTCTTCAGAACTTATTCATTTTATAACTGAAAATTTATAACCTTCAACAAATATTTCCTCATTTCCCCTGACCCCCAGTTCCTGACAACAACCATTCCACACTGCTTTTATAAGTTGCACATTTTTAGATTCCACATATAAGTGAGGTCATACAGTATGATGAATTTCAGGGACACTATGCTAAGTGGAATAAGGCAGGCATAAAAAGATGAACATTATTTTTCAACGAGATGACCTAGTGAAAAGACTTAAAAATATGTTTTCTACTTTAATAATATATTTAGTTGTCAAATGAAATTACCTATACTTATTGTTTATAGACTGTTTTGAAAGATGTGTAAAATGGCTAAATCAAACTAATAAACATATACATTACCTCACACACTTATCCTTTTTTTGTGGTGAGAACACAAAATCTACTCTCAGCAATTTTCAAGAATATGTTTTCCACTTTTAGGAGATGTAATTGCTGAAGGTAATGGATCTGAAAAGAGAGTATATTTTTAATGCCAGGGATGTTACTTCCATAGTAGAATCTGTTCGTCATAGCAGTGCAAGTCCTGGGGGATTGTGTTAATGGACCATGCTGCCACCAATAAACACCTTGTTGAATTGGTAGTTATTTCAGAAAAAAAGGGAAGTCACTCTGAACCTTTCATAGACTGTATATTTTAAATGTACTGTGAAATGAAGGACACATAAGCTTAAGAGTAATTATTCCCATTATGCACACTTTTATGACTCAAGATAGTGAGATAGCAAGAAAAATATATGTAAAATAGGCATGCGTGCAAAGTGTACCAAGAATGAGATTCTCAATGAGAATAGAAAACACATTGTATTAGTCTGTTCTCACATTGCCAATACAGACATACCTGAGACTGAGACTGGGTAATTTATAAGGGAAAGAGGTTTGACTCACAGTTCAGCATGGCCGAGAGGCCTCAGGAAACTTACAATTATGGCAGAAGGGGAAGCAAACATGTCCTTCTTCACATGGCGGCAGGAAGAAGAAGAAGGGCAGAACCTAAAGGGGAAAAGCCCTTAAGAAAACCATCCACTCTCATGAGAACTCACTATCACAACAACAGTATGAGGGTAATGGTCCCCATGATTCAATTACTTCCCACTGGGTCCCTCCACGATATATGGGGACTATGGGAAGTACAAGTCAAGAAGAAATTTGGGTGGAGACACAGCCAATCCCTATCATTCAACCTTTGGCCCCTCCCAAATCTCATGTTCTCACATTTCAAAACACAATCATAACCTTTCAACAGTCCCCCAAAAGTCTTAACTCATTCCAGCATTAACTCAAGAGTCCAAGTCCAAAGTCTCATCTGAGACAAGGCAAGTCTCTTCTGTCTATGAGCCTGTAAAATCAAAAGCAAGTCAGTTACTTCCTAGATACGATGGGGATACAGGCATTGCGTAAATACACTCATTCCAATTGGGAGAAATTGGCCAAAACCAAGAAGCTACAGGCCCCTGCAAGTCCAAAATCCAATAGGGCAGTCATTAAATCTTAAAGTTCCAAAATGATCGCTTTTGACTGCATATGTCAAATCCAAGGCATGCTGATGCAAGAGGTGGGCTCCCCTGGCCTTGGGTAGCTCTGCCTCTGTGGCATTGCAGGGTACAGCCCCACCACTGGCTGCTATCACAGGCTGGTGTTGAGTGTCTGCAGCTTTTCCAGGAGCACAGTGTAAGCTGTCAGTTGATCTACTATTCTGGGGTCTGGAGAATGGTGGCCCTCTTCTCACAGCTCCACTAAGCAGTGCCCCAGTGGAGAATCTGTTGAGGTTCTGATCATATATATCCCTTCTGCACTGCCCTAGCAGAGATTCTCCATGAGGACTTCACCCCTGCAGCATACTTTTTCCTGGATATCCAGGTGTTCCCATACCTCCTCTGAAATCCAAGTGGCTGTTCCCAAACATCAGTTCTTGACTTCTGTGCACCAGTAGGCTCAACACCACATGGAGATCACCAAGGCTTGGGGCTTGCACCCTCTGAAGCAATGGCCTGAGCTGTATCTTGGCCCCATTTAGCCACAGCTGGAGCTACAGCAGCTGGGATTTGGGCACTATGTCCCCAGGCTGCACAGAGCACGGGGGCCCTGGACCCAGTCCACAAAACCATTTTTTTCTCCTAGGCCTCTAGGCCTGTGATGAGAGGTTCTGCCAGGAAGGTCTCTGACATGCCCTGGAGACATTTTCATGATTGTCTTGGTGATTTACATTTGACTCCCTGTTATTTATGCAAATTTCTGAAGCAGGCTTGAATTTCTTGCCAGAAAATGGGTTTTTCTTATCTGCTGCATCATCAGGTGGCAAATTTTCCATACTTGTGTGGTCTGCTTCCTCTTGAATGCTTTGCTGCTTAGAAATTTGTTCCAACAGATACCTTAAATTATGTCTCTCAAGTTTAAAGTTTCACAGACCTGTAGGGTAGGGGCAAACTGCCACCAGTCTATTTGCTAAAATATAGCAAGATAACCTTTACTTCAGTTCCCAACAAGTTTCTCATCTCCATCTGAGACCCCTTCAGCCTAGACTTCATTGTCTATATCACTATCAGCATTTTGGTCAAAGCCGTTTAACAAGTCTCTAGGAAGTTCCAAACTTTTCCACATCTTCCTGTCTTCTGAGCCCTCCAAGTCTCTTGGGCATTCCAAATTTTCCCACATTTTCCTGTCCTCTTCTGATTCCTCCAAACTACTTCAACATCTGTCTATTGTCCAGTTCCAAAGTTGTTTCCACATTTTCAGTCATCCTTATAACAGCACCCACTCTCTGTGGTACCAATGTACCATATTAGTCTGTTCTCGTGCTGCTAATAAAGACATACCCAAGACTGGGTAAGTCATAAAGAAAAGAGGTTTAATTGACTCACAGTTCCACATGGCTTGGGAGACCTCAGGAAACTTACAATTATGATGGAAGTGGAAGCACACATGTTCTTCATATGATAGCAGAAAGGAGAAGTGCTGAGCCAAAGAGGGGAAAGCCCCTAAGAAAACCATCAGATCTCATGAGAACTTATTATCATGAGAACAGTATGGGGGTAACTGCCTATATGATTCTATTACCTCACACTAGGTTCCTCCATGATATGTGGGGATTATGGGAACTACAATTCAAGATGAGATTTGGGTGGGGACACAGTCAAACCATATCACACATTAATAAAAATTTTAGAGAGTATTGATTATGATATAAATAAGAATATAAATATTTTAAATATTTTATCAATGAATGAATATTTAATTTCAGCCAATGACTAAGCTGCTCCCTATTATAGACTATATATCATTAAGGAGTGTGGTTTGTCTTTTCCATCTTGTTTCCATCCTGAATGTTTATTATTCAGGAAACTTTAAGACAAGGAGAATTTTAATATTAACGTTACATCTCTGACAACTGAGGGAAAAATAAGAAGTTAACATAAGCTAATGTCTCACAGAAATCACTTTCTGAGTAATTTGTCCTCCGTTATGCCATCTTCTCACAAACACTCTTTAAATTAAACAAAAAGAGATAAACATTATTGCCATGTTCTGTTAAATGGGATGTTTTGGTAAATATTGTATAACTTAAGAATTTTCTTACCCTTCAATTACATATTTGATGGTACTGTAAATTAAGACATGGTAGAAGACATTTTCAAATACACAACTATTTATTATTGAAGAGAAGTGAGAAAACATTTTCAGTTTAAGTTCATTGAGAGTCTTAATGTATAATACATAATTATCGTTATACTTACAAATTGTGAAAATATACATTCGAGAATTTGTGACAGTAAAACCAGTCACTTTTTATTAAAGAGACTGAATATGTTAAAAGACCTAAAGTTAAATTCTTTTTCCTATTGGGATTGCCCTTATATTAATTTTCTATTCCCACACATCAAATTGTCACAAACTTAGTGACTTAAAACAACACCTATTCATTTTTTCAGTTTCCATAGGTTAGGATTCCAAGTACATACTCATGTCCAAGAGGCTGCCTGCACTTCCCTGCCATGAAGCCCTTTCCGTAGGCATTTTCACAACCTCTCTGTTTTGTTCTTTAAGGCTAGCAAAAGAAGAGTTATACAACAATGTATTAAGATGAAGTCTTATAAGTGTATTGTAATCTAATCACTGCAGAGATACCCCAGCACCTTTGTCATATTCTATTAAATGCAAGTGCCAGTTTTGCCCACATTCAAGGGTATGGTATTATACAAGAGGTGATTTCCTGTGGGTTACACTAGAATGTGTCCACCCACAGCTCAAATTGACTCACATATCTTTGTGTTTGAATGGTTGCAATACTAAGGTTATTTTTGGTATCATGGAGCACTTAATAGCATTTACTCAATATTACTCTTTCAATATCCCTTGAGTAAGTTACTGGTGAGTATTGTAAATCTCCAAACCATATAAGGTAAAGGGATGCTCAGAATAGTAAATAACACATAGTAAATATGTAATAAATGTAATCTGTCAACATTATTATTATTTGTATGATTATTGATATGTGCATTGGGTTTGAAAGATCAGTGTGATAAGTCATACTTGAGTTTTGATGGGAGTTGCCATAGACGCACTACAACAGAACAAATAATATGATTGGAATGATGGGAAAATCTAGCAACCAAAGAGAACAAAATCTGAGCTTCCTGATGAACTAGAAGCATTGTGAATGCTTAGGTTTCTTGTAATTCTATAGACTCTTAAACAGTGCTTGTTTGTTTAATTAGTTAATGCAGACTTGGAAGGTGGACTGGAAATGTAGTGAGGAGGAGTAAAAGACGGGTTTTCAGAAAAATATGTAGGCAGCATTGGTATGTCTTTGGGATATGTCTATATGAAGTGAAATTTTGCATCTTTTCTACAGACACTAGCAGAACAAGGAAAGAAGATAATTTCCCTATTATTACTGATGTCAGCTTACTATTATAAGTAGAAAAGCATGACTCAAAGATACACTAGTAGAAGAGGGGTATCTCATTAATTGTGTCCCTGATAGCTGTAATCACTCCTACTTAAAATTTTTTATGCTAACATTACTTTTTCCTTAGAAGAAATGTTGATAGGCAGTGAAAATAAGACGATCACAAGAAGAAAAAACTCAAACCATCAAATTTACTATCTTATTTAATTTCTAGCAATTCTTGTCATTTTTCAGGGATTCTCTCCTACTCTGTTTTTTACATTGAAGAACATTTATTCTATATTGTTAGTTCTTGGCTACTGAGCTTTCAGTTTTAACCATATTTATTTGTTGAATTATTAGTTATCACTGGGGTAGTAAGACTGGATATTATATAAACAGTGAAGAGACATCCCTAAAAAATTTGCTTGTAGAATTGGGGATAATTATGAGCAGGTTATAAGTGAGCTTAGTCTTTGAAGAATAAATGAAGAAACAAAAGCCAAAACATTGAAGAAAGCATTTCAGAAAGATGAATTCAAAAGTGCAAAGCTTTCGAAAAGTGAAAATGTATGATGCTTTATAAAAAAGAATTTTAGAAGAAGCTTTATGTCTGGAAGGTAAATGAGTTTTGAAGATTTGGCAGCAACTTGAGGCTAAAGGGAGAATCTGGGGTCAAAGTATTAACAGCTTGGGGGGAGCTGAATATTTGCAAATATAGAAGTAACAAAGATCTACATTTTACAAACATCTCGGGAGATGAATTTAGGGTTGGTTTTAAATGACAAGGGTTCATTTAGAAAGATGGCACAGTAATACAGGTGAAAAAAATAAAAATTTAATTAAAGGAAGCATTCATTGGTATGAAACAGAGAAGGCTGATTTGGAACATATTTGGGGGTTAATTTTTAACAGAAATTGGTGGCTAACTGGAGTCTGGCTAATATGATTTAGCTCTGTGTCAAACCATATCAGCCAGACTCCAATTAGTCATGAAGTTTTACCAAATCCCATGTCAAATTGTAATCCCCAGTCTTGGATGGGGGTGCCCATTGGGAGGTGACTGAATCATGAGGGTAGAGTTCTCATAAATGGTTAGGCACCACCACCTCAGTGCCGTTCTCTGATAGTGAGTCAGTTATCACAAGGTCTGGTTGTTTTAAAAGTGTGTGGCACCACTACCCTCTTTCTCTTCCTTCTGCTCCAGCCATGTGAAGGGCTGACTCCCTGCTTGCCACCCACCATGGTTATAAATTTCCTAAGGACTCCCTAGAATCCAAGCAGATTCTGTCATGCTTCCTGTATACAACCTGCAGAACCATGAGCCAATTAAATCTTTTTTTTTTTTTAATAAATTACCCAGTCTCAGGCATTTTTTATAGCAATGTGAGAATGAACCAATACACTGGCTAAAGAAGCAACATCTACCTCAAACTGCACTACTGAATAAGATATTCCTGAGCCCCATGTTGCTATCCACTTTTACTTTATATTGATTAATAGGTAAATTTTAAAATTTAATTCCTCAGCTGGCATGAAGGAATCCTGAGTCCCAGCAACTCAGGAGATTGAAGCAAGAATTTGAGACCCCCATCTCTAAAGAAAATGTATCTATATCTATATCTATATAGATAGATATATATATCTCAGTAGCAATAGTCAATTTCAAGTATTCAATAGCTTCATGTGACTTGTGACTACCATAATGGAAAGCACAAATAAAAATATTTTCTTTGTTATTGGAGGATCTATTGGACAGCAGTAACATAGAGTGAATTCCAGGTATCTTTTGCGTTTATTAGAAGAAACTTTTGAAAAAATCAGTTGGGAAATAATAAGTCATAAATATATTATGTTTGCATTAAATGTAGGTATACGATTGTTTTCCACCACTCTTCTGCTTTTTCCAATAATGCATCAAGAATATCTGTGTTCATACAGCTTTCTGTTGAGATGCAAAACTGTAAGCTAAATTCCTAAGTGATTATTTATTATCTGCAAGAACATGTAATATTTAAAATAAGTAATGGTTGCAAAGTTCTCCTCTAATTTATATTACCTATTTACATGAAAAATCTTATTTCCCGTGCAATAGCTTACAAAACTATATAATACAAAAAATAGTGATTTTCCAACCCAATCTCAGTGTAAAATTGCATATTTTACTTCATATGTATCTGACTATGAGTGATTCTACATATTATTATATCTTTATAAGCAATTTGTATAGTTGTTTTAGGTCTGACTTTACTATGTTTTCAACTTCTTTACTTCATTGGTATTGATTTGTATGGCATTTTTATACATTTAGAATATAAAATTAATCACAAAGTTGTCTTATAAGTTAAAAATCCCATTTCCCAGTTATTTATTTCTGCATTTACCTTGTTTATGATGTAAGTGTAGCCCCTTTAAAATGTCGCTAAATATGTCAATATTTCCTTTATGATTTCTGGAATATAACTCTTATTTATGTATAAAATCCTTCATGCCTTCTAGTATCTTCATAGTTCTTATGTTAAAGTATTAATATTTGATCTCACATTTATTTTTCTATAAATTTAATTTAACCTAATAATTGGTAGAACTTTAAATAATTGTAGCTATATACAATTGTATGGAAAAAAGAAAAGCACTAAGATTTCTGTTTTGCTTTTGTTGTTGTTAAGTGACAAAAAGTGGCTAAAAAATCCCCTAGACTTTACATGTTTGTATGCAAAGGATAAGCAGTAGAAATCTCATATTTATAATAAAATATTGGAATGATTCCAAATAAATTAAACAAAAAGTAAGTAATATTTTTCTCAATACTATACTCAGGAATTACAATAACTACAAAACAGAATAATGTAAGTTTATTTTTTAAAAAAAACCAAAATATTCTTTCTTTTAAATATGTGGTGGACCTTATAAAAATAATAACCTAAAATAACTGATGTAATGTTCAGAATTGGATTAATTTGATTGAAACTTAGTTACAGAGAAATTGAAAGATAAATCTGGCTTTAAGCTATTGGAAAAATATATAGTTTATATGACAGAAATAAGACAAAGAATAATATGTTAAAAAATTACTAAATCAAGGTTGCTTATACAATCTGCTCCTTAAGAATAAGCATCAATTAATAACTATTAAGAAAATAGAAACTGCATTGGCAATACCAGCATATCCTGCAGAATAAACTGTAAAACAGACTGAAGTGTTTTATTTTTAGTCAACTGGTTGAATGAAACTCCCATAAGGCCATAGGTGTGAATGGATAGAAGGGAAGCAATGCAGAAAGAAGCAGTGTCAAAAGACACTGTATCCCCTAGCTCTGCCCAAACACATTTTCTTACATATGATTTTTACTCAATGATAGATTGGTGCTGCACATATCCAACTTTATTTATAGATGTGTTTGACTTGGAAAATGCAGACTGTGTGGTGACCTGATGTCATCTTCAGTTTGTTCTCTTCTAAGGGCTAATAGTAAGCCAGAAGGTAATTCTCAAGAAGTAGGAAATTTACTTTCGGAAGAGAACATTGATTTACTCTAAAATCCTAGAAGTTGCCCTTGTGGTTCTTCCATTGGTGTCTATCAGGATGGCCTATAAATCATCTCTATTTACTACAGACACTTTGAGTATCAATGGATTTACTGAATCATTAGGCCATGAAGAAGAGCATCTTATACTTTAGCCTGTATTTATTGAAAAGTTACCTCTTGCTATAGCTCTCAAAGATATAGGCTGCCTTGATATATGATTTGGCAAATATGCTGAAGAAGCACTCTCAACTGTGGTATGTTGTGCCCAAAATCTTGAAAACCCTACCATGCATTGAGCCTTTACATTTTTTTTTTCTGTGACAGTGCAAGGTGAAAAAATATGTTTGTTACCTTTGAGGAAAGTATAGGCATATTCCAGATAATTTAAACCACAAAACTTTAATGAAGAGGTAGATCCATGCATTTTTGGGGAATTACTGCCCAGATTCTGGCTAGAATTTACCTTACTAAACTATATCATAGTAATTGCTACCTCTTACACATCAGATTCAATAAACTCAACATCATCAATGTAGTGGACCAGACTGGGGCTTTGCAGAATGTCATTATGATCAAACTCTCTGCAAATCAGATTATACCTAGAGGAAAAAAAATGATACATTCCTGAGATAAGGCTATGAAGGTTTACTGTTAGCCCAACTAGGCCAAAGCAACTGACTTCTGTGGATCTTTACAGTATGGAGAAGAAAAACATTAGCCATATCAGTAGGAGCACATCAAGTGTTCAATGATGTATTTCATCATCCTGGTAATAACTACAGTACTTAATAGGTAATTTTTCAATCATTACCCTCCTCCAACTCTCTCTGCTCTCAGGTAGGCCCTGATGTCTATTGTTCTCTTCTTTGTGTCCCTGTGTACTCAATGCATATTCCCGCTATGTAAGACAGACACGTGGTATTTGGTTTTCTGTTCTTACATTAGTTCACTTAAGTTAATGGCCTCCAGCTTTATCCATGCTGCGGTAAAGAGCATGGTCTTGTTCCTTTTTATGTCTGCATAGTATTCCATGATCTATGTATCCTATTTTCCTTATCCATTCTACCATTGTTAGGCATTTAGGTTGATTCCATGTCTTTGTTATTGTGAATAGTGCTGTGATGAACATTCACATCCATGTTATCTTTCTGGTAGAATAATTTATATTCCTTTGGGTATATACCCAATCATGGGATTGCTGGGTCAAATGGTAATTCTGATTTAAGTTCTTTCAGAAATCATCAAACTGCTTTCCATAATGGTTAACCCAACTCACATTGCCCCCAACAGTGTATAAGCATTCCCTTTTCTTTACAACCTCACCAGCATCTCTTGTTTTTTTTTTGACTGTTTCATAATAGCCATTCTGACTGGTGTAAGATGGTTTCTCTTTGGGGTTTTGATTTACACCTCTCTAATGATTAGTGGTTTGAGCATTTTTTCATATATCTGTGTCTTCTTTTGAAAAGTGTCTGTTCATATCATTTGCTCACTTTTTAATGGGGTTGTTTTCTTGCCTGTAAATTTGTTTAAGTTCCTTATAGATGGTGGATATTAGGCCTTTATTGGATGCATAGTTTGCAAATATTTTCTCCCATTTTGTAGATTGTCTGTTTACTCTGCTGGCAATTTCATTTCTTGTGCAGAAGGTTTTTAGTTTAACTTGGTGCATCTGTCAGTTTTTGTTTTTGGTGCAGCTGTTTTTGGCATCTTCATTAAAGAACCTGTGTAAGGGCCTGTGCCCAAAATGGTATTTCCTAGGTTATCCTCCATGGTTTTTATAGTTTTAGGTCATATTTTTAAGTCCTTAATTCATCTTGAGTTTATTTTCTTATGTGGTATAAGTGATACAGTATCAGTATTCAGCATATGATTAGCTAGTTATCCCATCACCATTTATTGACTAGGAAGTCCTTTACTGATTACTTGTTTTTGTCAACTTTGTCAAAGATCCGATGGTTGTAGGTGTGTGGCATTATTTTTGGGCTCTCAGTTCTGTTCCCTTGTACCAGTACTATGCTGTTTGCATTACTGTAGCCTTGTAGTGTAGTTTGAAGTCAGATAGACTCCAGCTCTGTTCTTTTTGCTTAGGCTTTTCTTGGGTATTCAGGCTTTTTTGGTTTCATTTGAATTAAATTTTTTTTTTTCCAATTCTGTGAAGACTGTTATAGGTAGTTTGATGGGAATAACATTGAATCCATAAATTGCTTTGGGCAGTATGGCCTTTTTAATGATATTCATTTATCCATGAATATAAAATAATTTTCTATTTGTTTGTGTCATCTCTGATTTGTTTCAGCAGTGTTTTGTAATTCTCATTGTAGAGATTTTTCACTTCCCTGGTTAACCATATTCCCAGATATTTTATTATTTTTGTGTCTATTTTGAATGGGATTACATTCTTGATTTGGCTCTAAGCTTGAATGTTGTTTGTGTATGGTAATACTACTGATTTTTATACATTGACTTTGTATTCTAAAATTTGCTTAAGTTGTTTATCAGATCTAGGAGATTTTTGACAGAGATTATGGGATTTGATAGAGATTATCTGGCAGAGATTTTGTACATATAGAATCATATTGTCTACAAACAAAGGTAGTTTTACTTTCTCCTTTCATATTTGAATGCCTCTTTTTTTTTTTTTTTTTTTTTTTTACCTGATTCCCTTGGCTAGAAGTTTCAGTATGATGTTGAATACAAGTGGTGAGAATGAACATCCTTGTGTTGTTCCAGTTCTCAAAGGGAATGTGTCCAGTTTTTTTCCATTTAGTATGATGTTGGCTATGGGTTTGTCATAAATATCTCATTATTTTAAGGTACGTTCTCTTGATATCTGGTTTGTTGAGAGTTTTTATGATGATGGGATGCTGGATTTTGTTGAAAGTCTCTTCTGCATCCATAGAGATGATCATTTGGTGTTTGTTTTTACTTCTGTTTATGTGATTAACCACATGTACTGATTTTTGTAGGTTGAACTAACTTTGCATCCCAGGGATAAAGCCTACTGGATTGTGGTAGATTCATTTTTTTGATATGCTACTGGATTTGGGTTGCTATACCAGGGCTGGTACCAGGCCACAAGCTTTGTTCTCTGGCCTCTCAAAGTTAGTAACCTCTTGTGCTGGAAAGGCGAGGTATTTCTAGTCTGCTGGCCACAATACTCTGATGAGAGGTGCCAGCCAAAGCACTGTGTTGGGGCTGTGGCAGTGAGATACATTCTTGCTTCCACATGCTAGCAGCTGTGGTGGTGCAGCAGGGACAGGGCACCAGTAGGGGCGGAGTAGCTGGTGTTTGTGTTAGCATTTGCACTGGCAGTGGCAGGAGTATGGCAGGTTACCCACACATCACTATGGGCATGGCACTGGTGGAGTGGGACAGGTGGCATTTGAGTGTGTGTTCACACCAGCTGCAGCTGCATGGTGGTGTACCCACCACATCAGCAGGGGCAGGGCAGTGGAGTGCAGTGATGCTGGCAATAATGGAGTGGTGGGATGCATGCACACATGAAATGGCAGCAGGAAAGAGGAGACAAAGTCTGCCCACACCCAACCGGCACACCAGTAAATTGGTGAAGTGTGATCATGGGTGAGTGCATGCTGGCAAAGTGACAGAGGGAGTCTGCAATGGGGAGAGGCTGCAGGTGGGCTGGTGTATGTCAGCAGAGGCTGGATGACTGGAGCTATCTGACAGAAACTTGTAGTCTGCAGGTGAAGAAGCTGTGATTAAGTTCCCTGAAAAACACCCGAGCACCCTATTGTGTCCAGGTCTGACACTCTCCCAGGCCAAAGTCTCTAAGAGAAGGATGGCAAGCCTTGGGGGATGGTCGACCCTGGCCATGCTCCAGTGTAGCCATTCCTCTGCCAAAACGTCTGGGCTCCACATAGTCTGGAGTCTTGCCCTTTCCTCCCCTCTAAGCAGCTCTGCCTGCCAGCTCAAGTGTCTGTGGGGTTCTTGGGGTCTCCTACTACCAGGATTCAGGAGGCCTGTGGCAAAAGTGGACCAATCTTCACCTGTTCAATTTACCCCTTCTCCAAGAGCTTCTGGGGGCCAAGAACTAGTCCCAGTGCTTGGCAGCCCTGTCCAGTGTTCCCAGTTTTCTCCCTCTACAGCCTAGTATTTGTATCTTCCCCTGCCCACTCTCAAAGCCCTCCTTTCAAATATCTGCTAGTAGTGTATCAGTCTTCCCAATGTCCCAATCTCTCAGTGGGAGATGTTCCTGCTGGCTATGTCTAGTTTGGCCATATTGGCTGAATATACCTAAGAGCTGGTTTTGCAGGCTGAACAAGCATGGTGCTGGTACCTGCTCAGATTCTGGGGAGGCCTCAGGAAGCTTTTATTCATGGTGAAAGGTAAAGCTAGATCAGGCATGTCACATAGCAAGAGCAGGAGCAAGAGATCCCACATTTATTATTATATGAAGAAAGGCAATTCAATATTTTACAAATATATTACCTTAAGCCTACATTTTTGGGACTGTTTCATTTCTGTAGAACATATTTGAATTTCCAGGAATGAAAGTTGGATGACCTCCCAAATAATTCAGGATAACAAAAACTTAGCATAACAGATACTGGCTTTCTCAGAAAGGATCCATCAAAGCAGTTACTTTATTTAATGTTTTAAATATATTAATTTGTCATACAGCACTCAACATACTACATAAATTACAGCACATATATGTCATATATTCTACATTCATATGAATTGTTGCAAGTTTGACCACAGCATGCAAGGCAAAAATACTAATCATAATATTACTATGTTATATATCATTTGATGCTAATTTTTATCTCAACTTCCATGGGAAAATAGATATATTCCAGTGTGTGTGTGAAACATAGAAATGCTTTTTAGGTAATAGTTTACCAAAAATAGGAGAATATGAGATAAAGAATAATTTTCTCTTAGGCCAGTTGAATATACACAAACATTTTAAATGTATCCTTTTATTCCATCTGCCATTTTCATGCTTTAATGAATCAAATGTTCCACTCCTTCTCAGTCATTTTTTACTTACAAAATATTATCCACGTCCTTCTATATTAACCCAAGAGCCCTGGCATATGCACTGCTTCAGTGCTCACCTACTAGGATAGAATGTGCAGCAAATTTAGTCTGAATACTGCCCTTCTGCCTTCTCATTCATGTGTGACATCCATTTGTTATGCTGCAAGATACTGGCCTATTCCCTGCTGTGAGTACCCAAAGACCTCTCCACCTTGAGGTTATGATGCAAAGTAACCTAGCTGTTTTGTGTTCATCCATATTTCTTTTTTTCTCTGTCTTCCTTTTTCTGCCAACATTAGAGCATGAATAACAACTAAAATATAATTAAAGTCAATATTGTTTGTGGTCAGTATGCTATTTTAGTAAATCATATTGTTGATAGATTACTTTGAATCCAATGTGATAATAATCATACTCATAATAGTCATTTGTGTTCTTTCCAAGACAAAAAGACAGACACCGAAAGAAAGAAAAAGAGAAAGAAAGAAAGAAAGAAAGAAAGAAAGAAAGAAAGAAAGAAAGAAAGAAAGAAAGAAAGAAAGAAGAAAGAAGAAAGAAGAAAGAAGAAAGAAGAAAGAAGGAAGGAAGGAAGGAAGGAAGGAAGGAAGGAAGGAAGGAAGGAAGGAAGGAAGGAAGGAAGGAAAGAAAAGAAAGAGAAAGAAAGAAAGAAAGAAAGAAAGAAAGAAAGAAAGAGAGAGAGAGAAAAGAAAAGAAAGAAGTAAAGAAAGAAAGAGATTTTCCTACTCTGAGTATATTTTGCTTTTTTGCTGCCAGCTGTGATCACATGCTTAACCTGATGGGCATTTCCTGGAAAGCTACATGTACATGTGGATTAATTACAGGGAACTGTAGCCCCCACTGAGGATTTCAGACCAAATGTACAAGTTTCTTTCCATCTTCTGAGGCTCAGAATAAGGGAAACATAAACTTCAGAGTACACAAAAGTTTTTCACCTCAAGCCTCCATTCATCATCTAGGAATCAATAACATTAACAGTCTAAATTGAGTTAGATGTGACCATAAAAAGTCAATTTCCTAATTTTAGTTAAACTTAAATATAAGAAAAATATAGTAACAAGAATAATATTAATTATAAACAAATAATACTTGAAGCATTATACTCTTTTCCATAAATTATTTCATTGATACTCATTACTATGCTATTTATCAAGAAACTGAGAATTAGATATATTAAATAATTGTTCATAATTATTATGCACAATAAGAAGTATTGTCATTAGCTAAATTTATGAACAATTCCACAAAAAGACATTCCATTATTGCTTAAAGACAGGAGATATGAAGCTAGGGAAAGGCAGGTGTACACTGTAAATTATTAAGTGGGTCATTTTACACATGCGAAATAGACTCCACGAAGTTAAAGAGACCAACTACGTGTCAAGCTTACAAAAGTGCAAGCTAGCACATAATTAGAAGACTTAATATACCTTGAATACCCTGTCTTTATAGAGGAGACAATTCAGAGTAGTTTCTCTTACTTGTTAATTCAGATTAAATATCTCTACATGGGAAAATAATTCAAGAAAAAAAAAAAAAACACCTCTTCTCTTCCACCACTATATTTATATGCCATGTCTATTTTTATATAGAGTTATATTAATGAACTTCAACTGATACAAGGTTCTTGGAGTGGGGATCATGGCTGTATCCGAAGCTATCAATAAGCAATCCTTACGTTCTTCATGTACTGCTTTCGTAATATTAAGATTCATGTGTCAAGCATTGCACAATAGAGCTTTACATATGTTTACATATATTTTCATATTCAATTCTCAGAACTACCAGAGAAGGTAAATTTTATTGTCTCCATTTGAAGATAAGGAAACTTAGGTTCTGTGAAGTTAAATAACTTGTCCAAGATCTTGCAGCTGGTGTGTAGCAGCCCAGATTTAAAATAAAATATTTCTCTAAAAAAAGCCTTTGATCTTAATAAGCATTGTATAACATTGTCTCTTTTGACTATTTTGAGGCAATTGCATTGTTATTCTGACAGACACGTATCATTGTCAAAATTACGCATCATATTCTCTATGCAAAGTAAATGCATAAATATAATTCATAATATGTATTACAATAGAAATTTAGCTCCTTTTAAAAGCAGGGGTTACATTTTATTTATAGTCCATGTAGTTCCTAGATTACCATGGACTCTCAGTAAATATTAAATTACAACCATAGATCATTTAACAATAAAAATTTTAACATAATGCAATTAAAAACCAAAACAGTAGAATTCACTTTAATGTTGCTATATGCAAATTCTCTGTCTTGTTTATTTCTGATCCACACATGTTGTGGTTGTACAAACAGAAGGACAGATGTTGCAAGGTAATTCACCTTTATAGGTAGATTTAATTTACATGATGCTGGAGTGAAAATGTTTGACAGAGCTTTTCATTTTTTATTTTATATAAGAATATAGGCCGGGCGCGGTGGCTCAAGCCTGTAATCCCAGCACTTTGGGAGGCCGAGACGGGCGGATCACGAGGTCAGGATATCGAGACCATCCTGGCTAACACCGTGAAACCCCGTCTCTACTAAAAATACAAAAAACTAGCCGGGCGTGGTGGCGGGCGCCTGTAGTCCCAGCTACTTGGGAGGCTGAGGCAGGAGAATGGCGTAAACCCGGGAGGCGGAGCTTGCAGTGAGCTGAGATCGGGCCACTGCACTCCAGCCCGGGCTACCGAGCAAGACTCCGTCTCAAAAAAAAAAAAAGAATATAATCACCAGGGAGAAAATCCCTATTTTTAAATGAAAAGTCTTCGCATAGTCTAATGTAGAATACCTGCTGGGGGTTGTGGTGTTGAGGGCTGGAGGATGCTATGACCTGTTTTATAATACTGTAGTGATTTGTGATGCAATTTGAAAAAAAAAAAAAAGCATTTTACATGCAAGGTTCCCTAGTCAGCAAAGGCAGAGTTTGTTTCAGGCATAAATACACTTGGGCCCTGTGTCAAGAGAAAGAACTCCACATTGCTTTGCAGCACCCCTGGCAGTTGATAATGGAGGGCTGTTGGCAATGATTATGGAGGCAGATGCTCACCTGTACTCCTACAGTGTACAATCTTGGCTGGATGACAAGGTGAGGGGAAGGAGACGCTGTCACAGAATGGGGGCAACTGGCAGCTGGAACCCTTGCGGGGAAGGGTAAACTGGTCACCCAGGGCTGCTTGCTTGACTGTAGCAGATCTCATCAATCATGCCAACATATGCAGCTGCCTGAAAATAAACAGGCTTCTCAGACAGGAGACGAAATGAGGTAAATTAAAAGGCCAATAATTTAAACAAATCCGTTCCCAGTTTCAAAGCAAAGATGGATGGATAAATTCTGCTGATAGACCCAGATTTCTGGTTAGTTGATAAAAATCACTGGTACATATTAATGTGATTAATTTAAGTAATTCTGAAACAATCCTTTCGTATTTTTTTTAAGTTGCTATCCTTCTTAAAAATGTAGGCAAGACTTTTTTTTTTACATTTGTCAATTAAAATCTTCTCTTTAATTTTACTAAATGTATTACTAGTGAATATGCAGCTAAAATAAACATTGTAGTTCTAGGTAATATACCAAAGCATATGTCTTCTTGTTTTGTCCAAAGCCCCAACTGAAATCAGTGAGAATTTGTCTGTAACAGTGACTGCATAATTATTCACATAGCATAAGACAATTCTTTTTATTTTCATTTCATTTTCCTTTGTTCTATTAGTTCACAGCTGATCTTCAAAATACTTATCACAATATTGCCTTAATCCATTACTTCATTATTATACTTTCTCCTTCATTCTTTTATTCTGATTAGGTTAGCATTAGTTTATTTTAACTCTTTAATATACATAGACACTATATACATAAATGTATATACATATACATTTTATATATATGTAATTTTTTGAACATTCTTTTCTAATTCCTCATAGTACTGCAGTAACCTTCCATTTCACATCAAAAAAATAAATCACTTGCAGTTCTTTCCTTTTTGGCTGAAAACAGACCTCTCCTGGGAACTCTTGACTAATAACCACAGATTCCCTAAGGTTAGATGATGATGAACTCCACCATTAGACACTTAGTCGTTTTTACTCCTTGTTATCACAACTCTACCTTGAGTCAATCCTTCATCCTCCATCTAATTTAGATTTATCTAAAAGGACCAGAGAGTTCAGGTTCTTTTTACTGATGGATTTGGTATTTATATGCTTATGGTTGCTACCCAGGGCCCTACAGAGAGCACTGTGTGGTGAGGGTCTGACGAAACAATATCAGAAAATGGTGATTCACTTTCTCAAATCTGACAGTGGTGCAGAAATTAGAGAAAGACAATGCTAGCCTGAGGTCAATGTAATTCTCTCGTCTCTCAAGCACATCTCCTTACACAGGTGGCATTACAGCTGTTGTTATGTCTGCAGGGGAATCACAGTCATTGGCAGCCCCTTACACAGCTGGCAGCCCAATGCACGAACTCGAGAATCAGGTTCGACATTGCTAAATGGGAAGTGTCCACCTTGTCTTCTAAATGTCCGCTTTTCTTTAATCTACATTATGAGACAGTTTGTTGTTGTTGTGTTTTTATTATTTTAATCACTGCTGAGAGTTCAAATTTCTCCTCACCTAGTAAGTTACTTAGTGGTCTGTGATCTAATATCACCAGCTATCTCCACCTTAGGAACAAATAGGCATCTCTCCAAATGAATTAACTAAAGGACTTTAAATCAGTTATTAAGCTAACTGTTCATTTTAACCTTTCTTCAGAATTTGTAATTGCTTGAGGTATATTATAGAAATAAACCCTCAAGAGAAATAAATTATTTGGATTTTAATACAGTTGTTTTTTGCAGTAGCAATTATTGCATGAAACTACAGAAAATGTGTCATTTGTGGGAGGGAAAAGAAGATATAAATTCAGTAACTACAACATTGACAATGACATTTTATAATATCCAGGTAATACTTAGACATCTGGGTACTCTAATTTTATTTTTTTGTTTTGAACATATTCCATATATATATATATATATATATATATATATATATATATATCTCCGATTCTTTAGATTCTTTATTGCATACATTGGATTTCATCTCTCTGTTAGATGGTTACTGAAGCCATTGTGGAATCCCTGGGACTAACTGCAACAAGCACATTGAGAGCTATGGCTTTTTTCAGGCCTTTACATTAGTACTGGTGGTAACCTGGGTTCCACAAATCTTTCCCTTTATCTCAATTTTCCTTTAACTTCAAAGAATATCCATGGTGTCTGTATACTCCAAGCTCAATTAACTCTGATGGCTGTGGCATATGTTGATAATCAAAATGATATTATGGACATAACCTAGGCATAGGTTAAAAGTGTCTCTATAATAATAATATAATAACATAGATTATAATAAAATAATAAAAGTGGTCCTGCACATCATCTCATATTTCAAAACACTTCAATGTAAGCATTTTTGCCACATTTTGTATGACATATAATAAGAGCATCATAAATTGGCTCTAAGCTACAGTCCATGAAATTCCACCATAATTAATTAATGTTGTTATAGCAACACGTTTTATAGCCTTTCTTAACACCCAAAAAAAGCAATGGCTTGGGGTAAACTGTCTAAAAAACATTTTGTCAATTTCATCTTCAACCACTCTCATGCTACTATTTGTTCCTCTTCTTATTCTAATCATTTTTCTCTCAAGTTGGATCTCCGCTTTGTGTGGGAATTGAGTAGTCAAACCCCAGCACAGCAGCACATTTTAATATCAGTTTGCTCGTGTGAATACTGAGAAGCTAGCACTAGTTTCCTGTCAGGCAGAACAAACACAGTTTGTCTTTCAGTGAAAATTAACTTTTATTTAGCATGACTGCATACAGCATGGAGACAGCTCGCCACATTTGACTGCGAGTCACATTGCCCCGCATTCACAGTGCACTATTAGGAGAAAAATTGTGTATTTTTTTCTTTATAACATGACCTGCTGAACTAACTATGCTTGTTAGCATATTTGTAAAAAAGAAAAGAAAAAAAAAATCTGTGTTGGAGGGGAACTAACAGACCATTTGTATAGTCTCTCTAACTTATAGGCTGAGAAAGAGGAAGAAGGAGATATGCCGAGGTCTCATGTGTAGTCAATTTCATAACTGAGATGTGAAGTAAGGTCTCCACATTTCCTCATTGGTCAGCTTTAAACTAAATTACAAACTGCCTCCTGTCATGTAGGTATACCACACACAGTATCTTTATTTAAGATATAAAATAAACTTGAGGAAAGCTGTGTTGCAGTGGTTAAGCACATGACTGTCTTGCCTGTCATTGGTAGAAAAGTCATACTAGTGATTCAATGTACCATTTATCTGTCTATATTCTAAGGCAGGTCTATTAGCCCATTCTCATGCTGCTATAAAGAAATACCTGTGACTGGGTAATTTATACAGAAAATAGGCTTAGCCATAGGCTCATGGTTCCATAGGCCATACAGAATGCATGACTCTGGCATCTGCTTGGCTCCTAGGAAGGCCTCAGAAAACAATCATGATGGAAGGCAAAGGGAGAGCAAGGTGTTTCACACGATGGCAGCAGGAGGAAGTGGGGAGATGCCAAACACTTTTAAACAAGCAGATCTCAGGAGAACTCTATCACAAGAACAACACCAAAGGGATGGTTCTAAGTTACTCATGAAGGATGCATGCCCATGATGAATCTAATCACCTCCCATCAGGCCTCACCTCCAACACTGGTGATTGCAATTGAACATGACAATAGGGGACATAGATCCAAACCATATCATTTCACCTCCGACCCCTCCCAAATTTTATATCCTTCACACATTACAAAATAAAGTCATGCCTTTCCAACAGTCCCGCAATGTCTTAAGTCATTCCAGCATTAACTCAAAACTCCAAAGTCCAAAGTCTTATCTGAGAAAAGGATAGTCCCTTCCACCTATGAACCTGTAAAATCAAAAACAAGTAATTTGCTTCCAAGATACAATGTGGATATAGGCAATGGTAAATACTCCCATACAAAAAGGGGTAAATCAGCCACAAGAAAGGGGCTCCAGACCTCATGCAAATCTGAAGTCCAGCAGGACAGTCATTAAATCTTAAAGCTCCAAAATAATTTACTTTGACTCTATGTCTACATCCAGGACACACTGGTGCAGTGAGCTCCCAAAGCCATAGGAAGGTCAGTCTCTGACTTTGCAGGGTTCAGCCCCTGTGGCTGCTCTCAAGACTTGGCGTTTAGTGCCTACAGTTTGTACAGGTACAAGGTGCAAGCTACTAGTATATCTACCATTCTGGGATCTAGAGGACAGTGGCCCTCTTCTCTCAACTCCACCAGAGGACAGTGGTCCTCTTCTCACAGCAGTACCCCAGTGGGGACTCTGTGTGAGGGCTCCAACCCCACATTTCTCCTCCACACTGGCCTAGTAAAGGTTCTCTGTGAGGGCTCCAATCCTGCAGTAGGCTTATGCCTGGATATCTAGGCTTTTCCATACATCCTCTGAAATCTAGGTGGAGGCTCCCAAGCCTGAAATCTTGTACTGCCAGCACCCTCAGGCTTAACACCACGTGGAAGTCTCCAAGGCTTATGGCTTGCAGTCTCTGAAGCATCAGTCCAAGCTGTACATTAGCCCCTTTGAGCCACAGTTGGAACTGGAGTGGCTGGGATGCAAGAATCAGTGCCCCGAGGCTAAGCAGGGCAGCAGGGCCTGATCCTGTCTCAAGAAACTATTCAGTCCTCCTAGGCCTGTGGGCCTGTGATGGGAGGGGCTACCATGAAGGTGTCTGAAATACCTTCAAGCCCTTTGTCCCATCATCTTGATTATCAACATTTGCCTTCCTTTCAGTTATACAAATTTCTGCAACATGCTTGAATTCCTCTGAAAAATGAGCTTTTCTTTCTACCACCTGGTCAGATTGCAGTGTTTCCAAACTTTTACACTCTGCCTCCCTTTTAAATATTAGTTCCAATATCTGGTCATTTATTTGCTCATGCATACGAATCTGTGTTTTTAGAGGCACCCAGGTCACATCTTGAATGCTTTGCTGCTTAAAATTTTCTTCTGCCAGATACCCTAAATCAACTCTCTGAAATTCAAAATTCCCTAGGGCAGTTTGCTAAATTAAAGCATAGGTGCTAAACTAAAGCCTAACAAAAGTGACCTTTGTCCCAATTTCCAATAAGTTCCTCATCTGCATCTAAGACCTCATCAGTCTTGCCTTCTCTGTCCATATCATTATTGGCATTTGGGTCATAACTATTCAGCAAGTCTCTAGCAAGTTCTAATTTTTTTCTTATATTTCTGGTTTCTTTTGAGCCCTCCAAACTCTTCCAACCTCTGTCCACTACCCAGTTCCAAAGTGGCTTCCAGATTTTCAGGTATCTTTAGAGCAATGCCCCACCTCTCAGTACCAATTTTCTGTATTAGTCTTCTGCCATATTGTTATAAAGAAATACCTGATACTGGGTAATTTACAAAGAAAAGAGGTTTAATTGGCTACTGGTTCTGCAGTTGTACAGAAAGCACGATTGTGGCAACTGCTCAGCTTCTGGAGAGGCCTCAGAAAACTTACAATTATGACAGAAGGCCACGGGAGACTGAGGTATCTTACATGGTGGGAGAAGGAGGAAGGCAGGGAGGTGCCATACACTTTTAACCTGATATTTTGAGAATTCTATCACAAAAACAGCACCAAAGGGATGGTTCTAAACCATTCATGAAGGATGCACCTCCTTGATTCAATCACCTTCTACCAGCTCCAATTCCAACATTGGGGATTACAATTGAATATGATACTTGGTTGGGGACACAGATCCAAACCATATCAACAGGATATTAGTTTCAAGTAGAATTGGGTATGAGAGAGAAAAGAAAGTCTTGAAGAGGCAGAACATTTCAGCATTAGGATAGTATAACTGTGAGTGAAGGATAGAAGTGTTCGGATAGCAGGAGTATTATGGAACTCCAGACAAAGATAAGTGGATGCTGGCAGACCTCCAAGTCCAGGAATTTGAGAAGATGCAGAACACTGTGATTCCATCAAGAGTCAGCATCAAGAAACAATATAACAATAGAATTCAGGAAATTGGGATTTAGAGGGATGAGTAGTAAAAAAAAAAAAAAAAAAAAACAAAAAACCCTAACCAATATCTTTGCAATATTAGAACTTGGTGACATGTCAGAACTATAAAGATTATTCATAGTACCAGCTCCATAATTTGGGGGACTCAATGCAAAATAAGAATATTGGGCTTTTTACTCAATTCTTAAGAATTCCAACATGTCAACAGCAAAGCATGAAACCAAATGTAAGGCAATTGTACATGTAGGGAGTTGAGAAGCTAAAATATACTTTTCACAAAATTCCTTGTAGTTAGAATTCTTGACTTGACTTTGGTTTTAACGATTAGATGCAGTCACAACTGATTAAAAAAGCACAAGTAAGGTTTTTGGCTATGGTTACTAGTAAGCAATTTCACTTGTGTTACTTAAATCAAAGCTGTGTGTCTTCATTCTACAGCTTTCTGAATATTGAGAGACAAGTGTTATAGTGATGAAGCTTTTACTGTAACCAGAACTCGAAAGGTTGCCTTAGGATATAAGTACCCACAGCAAATCATTGTTTAATTACATGGAAAAATTATTCAAGGGGATTCAGACAAGAAAACACTGCCTCTACCCTTTCAACAATTTTGTGAACATCTAATTCTCTTAGATATCTATTTCTTAAAATAGCTAAATTGGTCTGTGTTTGTTTGTTTGTCTTGTTTATAACTGAATTCTGTCTGATGCAATAAAATTGAGTTGATTCTAAAGGTGGAGACATTAAGAATCCCCAGCAAAATTTTGTAACAGAGATTATAATAAACTTTTCTAATGTACAAGTGATGTAACTTCAATTGACATCTATAGAAATGTACTTCGTGGGCAATGAATGATGGACCGATAATTTTTTAAGTATTGATTTAGCATCTATAATCAATGTATTTATTTCCTAGGGCTGCTGTAACAAATCACCACAAACTTGGTGGCTTTAAGAAACAGAAATGTATTCTCTCACAGTCCCAGAAAGCAGAAATCTGAAATCAAGGTGGCTGGGCTAATTCCTTCTGGAGGTTCAGGGGGGACTCTGCTTCATGCTTATTTTTAAGAGTTTGATACCTTCTGGCAATCCTTGGCATTCCTTAGTTTGTAAATATATTACTCTAATATCTTCCCCCATCTTCATGTGATCTTCTGTCTTGTGTGTATGTGTCTTCTTTTCTGTCTCCTATAAGAACACTTGTCATTGTATTTAGGGCACATCCTATTTTAAGATGATCTCTTTGAAAGATCCTAACCCTAATTATACCTGCAAATAAACTTATTGCAAATAAGTCTACAGTTGAAGATTATTGGTTGATGTATTTTGGGGGGATACCATTCAACCTCCTAAACTAAGGAAATAATAATATTAAGCTTACCAAGGAAACTAAAATATTTTCTATTTTTTGTTTTATTTTGGTGTTTACTTGTAATAGAGAATAATATAAAATTAATACATGGAAACTGACCTTTTGAAAAGAAGACTTAAACAAATGGATTTAGAAAAGAGAGAATCCAGATGGATTCTTCAAGTAAAAAACAATACAATATGCATTTAAATGTTTTTTAATTGCAAGATTATCAACGTTTTCAAGTTCATGGTGGAAAACTAGAAAACTTTTCGTTGCCTATTTCAGATGTCACTATTACAAAAGTAATGGCTAAAGTTAATTTGCTAGGGTTCAGTAACTTATATAAAATTCTCAATGTTTTATCTATTTTGAACTAGAAATAGAGGGGATAACCATTTCTGTATACACACACATGCACTTATCTGTGGCATGCTTCCACTGATTGCAGGTCACTGTTATGATTTAAAAATTCTTACTGATAGTTAACTTCTAACTTTATTCTGAATGTGAAAATATCATTATTAAAATTATCTTAAATTCTGGAAAGCAATTACTTAAAGCTACAGAAATCAACAGATATTTTGATAATGCAAAATGCATTTTTGATTCATACACTTGCAAATAATTGTTTTAACATCTTCTTTGAGCACGTAGTTGATCAAATAATGTATCTTCCTATACTGATTATTTAAATATCTGTATAATTATTCAATATTTATAAAACCTACATGGGATATAGTGAAACAAGTTAATGCTGAATAAACATCATCTTAACATTTATAAAGTTAGAGAAAATCGTTCAATTTTCAAAATTTATTTCAATTTTCTATGTGTAATTTGCTGTTGAAACAAACTTTAATTGTGATGAAATGTTCATTTATAAATGAAAATTCTGTCCATTTAATTTCAAAAATCTAAAATAACAAACCATTAATATTATATACTGGAAATAGAGGAAGACAATTTATTCATCAATATTATTGCAAATTATATTAGAATGTATAGAAATGTCTGTGACACATAATTTAATAACTATTCAGAGTATACTAAGAACATAAACAATAAACTTTCTATCTACTTTAAGTAAAAAATGAAAGATTTCTGATGTTGCATCATTGAGGAAATATATGTGTTAGGCTTTTGTAGATATTGTTCATTTCTTTTTTTAACTTGACTGAGTTTCATTTTAAAGATATAACATGAAAAACTTAATAATTACAAAACTCAGGATTTAACTAGCAGTCTGCATGGTCAAGCATCATGAAAGACATAGTCAACAGAAGATTTAACTATTTAACAATCAGGCTACAGAGCCCATATATGTTTTTGTTGACTGCTTCATACAGAGAAATATTGGCCATTATGAGTTGTTCTGTACCTTCATACCTATTTAATTATAAATTATTTTATTTTTGTTTCATATATATTTTGCAAATGTTTTTACATGCCATATTTTACTATATATGACATTTTAGGAGACAAATAGAATGGAAACTCCTCATTGATGGCCAGTTTTTGTTGTTATTGTTGTTTTTCGGTTGTTTTATTTATTTATTTATTTTTTGAGACAGGGTCTCACTCTGTCGCCCAGGTTGGAGTGCAGTGGTGCCATCACAGCTCACTGCAGCTTTGACCTCCTAGGCTCAAGCACTTCTCCCACCTCAGCCTCCAGAGTGGCTAGGACTGTAGGTGCACACAACCATGCCCAGCTAATTTTTGTATTTGTTGTAGAGATGGGGTTTCACCATATTGCCCAGGCTGGTCTCCAATTCCTGGTCTCAAGAGATCCACCTACCTTGGCTTTTCAAACTGCTAGGATTACAGGCATGAGCCATGGTGCTTGGCAAGGTGCCCAAAACTTGAGTTTATTTGCCCTTATTTTTAGTTGTGCAGAGAAAAAGAATGTGGATGAAGGGAAGACCCTAAGGATCATGATGAGATAATGTATTAAGTCTTATCTCTCCCCTTAAGTAGCTCCAACACCCAGAAGTAACAAGTCAATTGTTCCATGCTTCAGTTCCTTATTTGACAAAGCACAATTATAACTAATCTATTTAAAGCATAGAACTATCTTTTAACACTAAATTGAAGTGGTGAATAAATAAATGCTTTGCAACGTAAAATAGCCACCCAATTGCCTTTAATTATATTTATTGCTAATCTAATGATGACAAACACTGCTTTCAGTATAAATAATCAGTAATAATAATTGATTTACTAAACCAAACATGGAAACATAATCTAAACGTAAGGCAGAGAAGGAAAGAGGTGAAGTATAATACAGACAGACTGTTAACAGAAACTTATCTACCAATCCCCTTCACAACATCTCAGGTATAGCTTTCTCCACTAACTCTTAGGTATTAACAAGTCCTATAACATTGTCAAAGAACTCAGCACATATCTTTCTTGAAGCCTATTCACTTACATCTATTACTGATATAGCTCTCTCCTTTCCTAGACTGTGAACAAATTTAGAGTAGAAATTGTCCTTTATCCATCCATACATCTTTTATTCTCCCTCTATCTCTTTTTTCTCTCATTTCCTTTCTTCTTTTGTATCTTTCTATATTTATATACTCAGTCAATACTATACTGCTTCCCTGGGAAGGTGGTTTCATAATGTTAATGGGTTTTAGAAGCATGTGGACATAATTTTAACAAGTACAGATTGCTGCTCCCAGACTCGGACTTTACAATTCAATAGATCTAGGGTTGCATACCTTTGGGTTATCATGTCTAATAAGTTTCCAGATAATGGTAATACTGCCTGTATTGGAATTACACTTTGAGAAGCACTGCTCTAGCATATAAAAAGTGGTCAATACATGTTTGCTGAATAAAAATGTAAACTCTTATACTAGTGTACCCCACATTGCAATTTTCTTCACTGCTCATAGGGGTTTTTATCGGTTTGATGGTCAACTCTAATAACTTCTCTTAACAATTTATTACAAGAAAGCATTGAATTCAATACATCTATCCTTTATATGGGTTCCACAGCACCCAGTAAAACAATATTAGCCCTAAATTAGAAAAAAATAGATTTCTGGGCAAAATCAATGGCAAATTATTAAAATTATCCTCAAAAGACTATGAATTTCTTAAGAAATAGCCATAAAAGATAATACATTTAAGCTAGTAGTTTCTACAGTCTTGCTTTCATTTATGTGTTTAAATTGCTTCCCTATGAAACTCAAATATCAGGCTGACAACACCTGCTGTGAGTTTGTTGATTTTGTTTACTAAGCAAAGCTCTTGATCTTTGCCTTTGAACAGCTCATTCAGTAAGCAGAGAGAGAAAAATGTGAGTTTCATTAGAGCAGGGCTAATAAACTCATTGCTAACAAAGCCAAAAAAATAGTCTGATTTACAAATTCTTCATTAAGAAGCTAATTACCAAACATTCATTTCTATGGTTTTAAAATTATATTGTTTTATATATGAGTAGCAAACTGGCCATTGATAATTATGTATAACCTGACCCTATGAATGAAGGCATCATATTCAACAAGCATAGGGTATCATATGAGATCCAGTTTTCAAATTCATATAACTTTCATTAGAATTTTTAATTAATTCTAAGATTATGAAAAGCAAACACATTTTAGAATTTCAAAAAAAAATTTATGAAAAATAAAGACCTACTCATCTTTTATTTAATGTTAGTTTTTATTTTAATTTTATTCTGTAAACCTCAGTTTTCATTTTAAAGTTTTCATTGGTTTTTACTATTTGAGAATAGCTGACTTTCTGATTAAGAGCTGTTTTTTATTGTTTTCTTTTAATTTAACCCAGTGGCTCTCAAATTGTACTGCATCAGAATCACCTGTTGGGCCTGGTAAAACAGTGTTGGGTCCTAGCACCAGTTTTTAATCCAACAGATCTTGGGTTGAGACAAGGTAACTAGCATGATTCCTCTATGACACTGATGATGCTGGTTTAGGGAATACACTTTGAGGTATATTAACTGATTTAAATGTAAATAATGGTACTGTAGTTCTTATTGCTCATCTTTGAACAAATTAATTCACATATAAGAAAGAACAAAACAGAAAATAAAGTACAGCTTGTTTCTTTTCAATTTTTTTTAAAGTTCATAATAATGCCAAATATAATTTTATAATCAAATTATAATTTGTGAGTTTCAGGATTATTACTCATGATTCTGTACGTTGTTTAGCTGTCCCAAAGGGGAAACTTTACATTTACAATTGTAATATTATGCTTTAGTAATATGATAACTGCAAATGTAGTTTAAAACATAAACACAGTTTACTTTTAGAAGATTTGACTCAATTGAACCATCTACACTTAAATATCAGATTAGAAATTTAATATGTGTATGTGTGGTTTGCATGTGTGTGTGTGTTTATTCTATTCTAAAGCCTGGTTGGTTATTTAAAAAAATACATTTAAAAAATAAACACTTTTCTTTCTCAATGTTTATTTTGCTTTTATTTATTTATTTATAATTTTTCCCAGGAATTTAAAAGACTGGAAAAAAAATGATATTTTCAACATACCAAAGTAGAGAAATGACAACAGTGAATTCCCAAGCATTAATTATCCTTCCTCAACAAATACCAATTTGTGGCCACTTGTGCTTCTTCTATATTCGACCCTGATTATTTTGAAGCAGATCCCAGGCATGTTATTTTATGTATAAATATCTCAATAAGTATCTCTAAAAAACAAGAACTCCTTTTAAAGATAATAACAATACCATCATCATTTAACCTTAACAAATACCTAGTCAGTGTTGACATTTTCCAATTGTCCTATAAGTGTTTCATTATTTTCTTTTCACCTTTTGTGTGTGTGTGTGTGTGTGTGTGTGTGTGTGTATGTGACGGAGTCTCTCTTTGTCTCCCAGCCTGGAGTGCAATGGCAAAATCTCTGCAACCTCTGTCTCCCAGGTTCCAGTCATTCTCCTGCCTCAGCCTCCTAAGTAGCTGGGATTACAGATGTGTGCCACCACACCAAGCTAATTTTTGTATTTTTAGTAGAGATGGATTTTCACCATGTTGGTCAGGCTGGTCTCGAACTCCTGACCTCAAGTGATCCTCCTGTGTCAATCTCCCTCTTTTTGCCTTTTCTACTTGTATGTGTAAACCCATTTGTTAATGGAAAACCCAAACTCTAAAGTATTTTAAAGAGGTTTATCTTGAGCCCATATGGGTGATCATGGCCCAGAGAAAACACAAACACAAGAAGCCTTGAATCAGTGACTCCACGTTGGTGGGGTCAGTTTTGTTTTATACAATTTAGGGAGGCAGCAGTTATAAGCAAAGACATAAATCAATACAAGAAAGGTGTACATTGGTTTGTCCCGAAAAGCTGAACTATCTTGAAGTGGGGGTTTACAAGTCATAGGTGGGTTTCAGGGATTCTTTAGTTAACAACGGGATTAGAAAGTTAAGCTATTGCCTAAAGACTTGAAGTTAGTGGACCGGAATGCTTGAACTAGGATGGGGAGAGAGACAGCCAAGGCCCCCGATATGTAGATGAAGCCTCGTAGGTAGTCTTCAGAGAAAATAATAAATGTCTTTTTTCAGAACTTTAAAGGTGTCAGACTCTCAGTTAATCTCTCCTAGATCTGGGAAAGGCCTAGAAAAGGAGGGCCTGGCTGCACTAATGAAAATTTTCTACAGATGCGAATTTCCCTCACAAAAGACAGCTTTGCAGGACCATTTCAAAATAGGTCAAAGAAATAGATTTTAGGGTAAAACATTTTTATTTCCTTCAGCATATGCTATCTGTCATGTGATGCTATACCAGAATCGGGTTAAAAAGCAAGTCACATTACATCAGGTTAATTGTAACAAATTTAAGAACATCTTGGCCGGGCGCAGTGGCTCAGGCCTGTAATCCCAGCACTTTGGGAGGCCGAGACGGGTGGATCACGAGGTCAGGAGATCGAGACCATCCTGGCCAACACGGTGAAACCCCGTCTCTACCAAAAAAAAATACAAAAACTAGCCGGGCGCAGTGGCGGCACCTGTAGTTCCAGCTACTGGGGAGGCTGAGGCAGGAGAATGGCGTGAACCCGGGAGGCGGAGCTTGCAGTGAGCTGAGATCCGGCCACTGCACTCCAGCCTGGGCGACAGAGCGAGACTCCATCTCAAAAAAAAAAAAAACATCTTATGGTGAATAGGATGTATCTCTTAACTCTTGTCTTGCATAGCCTTAAGTTTTGTTTATAATTTGATATCTTATTGCCACAAAAAGGATTTTGTCAGTCTTATGATGTGTATTTTAACCTTAATGTTATTGTGCCTAAATTCCAAAAGGGAGGGGGTGCAACGAAGTATATCAGATCTCCCTTCCAATCATGGCTGGAAATTCAGGTTTTCAGGTTTCTCAGGGATCACCTTGGCCAAGAAGGGTCTGTCCAATTAATCAATTACATGCATAGCTTGTGAATGGTAAAGTCAGGACTTTTTGAATATCCATCACTTGAATAATGTACATTATATCTATTAAGAAAAAAAAAACAATTAAATGCAAAATTTCATGGAACATTTAATAACATCTGTTATTGTTCAATTTCACTTGAGATCAAAGGGATGGAGAACATTTAGAATGCTACGATCTGGAACTTGGAAAATGTTCTTCCAACTGAAAAAACTTGTAGTAGAAAGTGCACTCCTGAATTGTGCACTGTTTTAAAGCATGGCCAATGCAGCAGCTGTGCTCCTACTATCACAGAGTTTCTTCTCTGTGGAATTCTATGACAAGAGTATTTTAACTACAAACTAGAGAGCTGTAAACTGAGAGGTAGCTGAAGCAAAATGATATGATTTAAGCACCTAACAATTGGTCCAGAATGATTCAGCAAGTGAGGCCTAGAGATATGGAAAGACAAATAATCAATAAAATAACATAATCACAGGGAGGCATTTTTCACTCCTGGGTAACCAATAGTGAGTGTGTTTTAGAATCAAATAAAAGTTTCTCTAGCAAACATAATCCCGAATTCAAAGTTATATAATTATTTAAAAAATTATTAAATGTAATTTTCTTCCTCTAAAATCAATATTGGTCTTTGAAAGCAGATTAGAACTTAAGGTGAAACAAATGAATCCAATTGTTACAACATGAGGACTTTGGGGTCTGGAAATCAACTGGACCTCTGGAGCAGCATTTTAGTGTTTCAGATTCTTTACTCTTTCACTACTAGTCAATTTCTATAACTAATTTTTCAAGCCAAGAATCTTAATATCAAGATTTTTTTTTTCAAGTGAAGGGGGCTCAGGACATGCTACCCCAAAATATGGCACCTTTTCATACTGAGTATTTTAGGCTGAAATAAATTGAGAACATAACAGAAGCAAAAATAAATTCCTCTGACCTTCTCCCAGCCTTCTTCCCTGAAGCAGGGTTTAAAACCTAGAAAAGACTATCTGGCCTTCTACAAAGTAAGCCATCAAGAAAAAAAAAGCTCCAGTTTATCTTTAAATCAGGTCGTAAGGGCCGTGTGAAAGGTGCCTACCCTATACCCAAAACGAAGGAATGTCCTTATCTCTGAAGACACAGAGACACAGAGAAGAACCTGAACAAATAGGCCTAAGTTCCTCCCAGCTTGATATCATTAGATTATACGCCCTTTGGACAATCATACTTCACAACCATTCATTTGTTTATTAAACCTAGCTAAAAACACTCAGATATCTCCTGTTCCTTTGGATATTCATTTCCTTATGAAGGCTCCTGTATTATGTGAAATCCATTAGAGAAATTCATACACTTTTCTCCTATAAATCTATCTTTGTCCATTTTATTTGCAGAACTAGCCAGTGACTCTAATAGGGTTGAGGAAAACCTTTTTCCTCTACACAAGCAATGAAGGAAAACTGAAAAAAAAAATGTAGCCAGATCAAAGAAGTTATTGGTGATTTTTCTGGTTGAAGAAGAAAGGCAAAGAAAATTTGTAAAATTAAAACAGTAGATGACCATGTTTAAATATTGGTAACTTGTCAATATCTAATTAATTGGTAAGCTACTAATATGTTTGGCTTTGAGATGTCACTCGAGAGTAAAAACTTGGTTCTCATTTTCTCACAGGACTATTGGAGAATAACAAAATATAAGAAATAGAGTATTTTCCTACTCATATATTTAAGCAAACTCTATATAGTATATATACATAAAGGTTTTAATGGTCTATATTATCAAGTAATGCTGTTAATATTTACATACATTAATAAGCTATTCATACTAATGAAGTGGAAGGGTCATTAAATCAGCAATCACAAAACCTGATCTATTTTTCTAGTTTATTTACTAATTTACAACTTAAACCTATTTCATATCACAATGTTTCTAAGTCTCATCTTCCTCATATTTAAGTTATACACAAAATAAATTCAAGGTCATTAGAGCTCTCAAATTCTATAGGTTCTTTTTGAATATATTACTTATTAATAAACAATCCATCAACTAACGCATATAATACTTTCTATAAAGTAAAACATATTGGAAATGCTGATTTCAAACTTAAAAATGGATAGCATCAGAAGTAAAGGAGAGGAATTTCAGCTTAATTTATCATCTGCAGGATGATCAATAATCTAAAGCTTTGAGAGGACAGCTGCCAAGAGACAGCATGAGAGCATGGCAGAGTCAGCATGACTTCTAATAAAAAGTGGTTTAAAGTGAATGGGAGTTAGTATCTGAGTGGGTAAACAGAAGTAGTGACTAACATAGGAAGAAGCTTAAAAGAAAGGGAGTGAGGAAAACAGATCAATGGAAAGCTAGCTTAACAATCAGAGAATAACTATAGGGAAGGAAGTTCTGAGGGAGTTCAAAGGCATTCAAGTAGTTGACACTCTTGACATTTATAAGATCCAACAGGATGATATGGAAAAACTAACAGAAATCAGAATAAAGAAAGCTCTCAAAAGAATGATTTCTGTAGAAGAGCATGCAAAATGTTCCCTCTTTTCTTTTGTAATAAAAGACAACTGAGAGATAGAAAAAATAAAAGCAAGATCATTTCCATTCTGGAGAATAGAATTGGACATGCAACCATTTTCAATTTCAATTTCAATATCAAGTAACTTTGTGCAGATACTGGTGAAGAAAAGAAAAAGGAAACAAAAAGGAGGTATGTTTGTATCTGGAAGTGGGCTATTCTTTGGGACAAGCCTGTGAGTAGCTCATTGGCATTTACCATTTGCTAAACCTCCAGAGTGATTTTCTTCCTGGAGATGGTATTACTAATTCGTGTAAGATCAGTAATTTCCTTGTTCAGAGCAATTTGTATTCATGGTTCAGCTTTCTTGGTGTGTAAACATGTTCTTTGATGGTTGACAGAACATCTCCTAATTCTCCCTTTAGCAACTCTAAATTGCCACGCTTTAGAGGAATTGTGCTTAGGACAGGGGCACAATGTACTGTTATCGCAGTTTATTTTGCCCTCCTTTGTGTAGGAATATACCCTCCTGCTTAAATATTGTTTATTATAAAAGAGATCATGTTTAAGGCTGAGAATGACAAAGACTCTCTCCTTGATCTAACTAAAGTCATGCTCCTCTAAACCCTCAAGGCCCCTGCCTTAGGCTCTGTCCTTGGCCTATTTAGTGCATTTTCACATGAATTCTTCTGGGGCAGTCGAGTGAAAATCCTCCACCCTTGATATCAGATCAAGTTTCTCATCCTTCACCCTCAATATCTTATCACACTAGACTATATTCAGCAAAAATCCTGTGAGTGAGTCTAGCAAGAACCTCGCTATCCTTGATGTTTTATCACAGTAATGTTTCCTTCACTGTTCCACACCCTGCTTCTGGACTATAAACCTGCATTTGTCTGCATTAAATTGAGCCCAGTTTGCGTCCTGTACTGCCAAACCTCATTGAAGTTGTCCCCAAAGCTATTGAAATAGTCCTGAATAAAATTTGCCTTACTATCTTAATAAGTATCATAAATATTGTTTTTCTTCTATAAGAGTCATTCAGGCCAGCTGCAGTGGCTCATTCCTATAATCCCAGCATTTTGTGGGGGCTGAGGCAGGAGGATGACTTAACTCCAGGAGTTTGAGATCAGCAGGTAATATATGAACAAAATTGGCCAGGTGTGGCAGTGTATGTCTGTAGTCCCAGTTACTTGGAAGACAGGCAGGAGAATCACCTGAGCCCAGGAGGTCAGCGCTCCAATGAGTAGAGATTGCACCACTGCATTCCAGCCTGAGTGATAGAGCAAGACCCTGTCACACACACAGTTACAGACACACCACACACACACACACACACACACACACAGAAAACAACAACAACAACAAAAAGAGTCACCAGGTCTGGAGCAGTAGCTCACGCCTGTAATCCCAGCACTTTGGGAGGCCAAGGTGGGTGGATCACGAGGTCAGGAGTTCAAGACCAGTCTGGCGAATATGGTGAAACTCCGCCTCTACTAAAAATACAAAATTAACTGGGCATGGTGGCATATACCTGTAGTCCCAGCTACTCGGGAGGCTGAGGCAGAAGAATCACTTGAACCCAGGGGGCGGAGGTTGCAGTGTGCCAGGACTGCACCTCTGCACTCCAGCCTGGGTGACAGAGTGAGATTCCATCTCAAATTTAAAAATAATAATAATAAAAAAAGAGTCACTCACTTCTATTAGAGGTTTTAAATAATAATTCATGGCCATACACATAGAGGTCTCTATCCAAACGTGGGAAACAGTAATTTTGTTCATCTAGAACACATCCCATAATATACAACACTTAAGATTGAAGCTGACATTTGTTCTCCACATACCTAACCTATATTTAAATTTTGGCAGAATGTCTATGGGCCTATGATATACAAATAGTATCTATTTATATTTCAATTTGAGACACTTATTATAGTCCACAATTTATTAATACATATTAATTAAAACAGTAGGTTAAGTGCTATGAGAAAAAGAGATGAGCACATTGTGGCTGATATCTTAACATTTATTGTTTTGTTAAATCTGAGCTGCTAGCTAGCAGGATATCCAGGTAGAAATGTCCAAAAATTAAATAGAAATGAAAGATTGAAATTCAGGGTATTTAAAGGATTTATGTATTTTTAAAATTTTTTTCTTTTCTACTTTGAATTATATTTGGAGAATTTCTCTAAGAAGAAGTAATATATCACAGAAAGAGCAAATTTTTTAAAGGATTAGTCACTCTTAGAGGGTCACATATGTTTTGAGGGTGGTAACTTTATACGGTATTTCTGAGGAATGAGAACCTGATCAACAGAGGTTTTGAAATCTTTACCATTTGTATTAGTCAGAGTTCTCCAGAGTGACAGAACCAATAGGATATATGTATAGATAAGAGGGAGTTTATTAGAAAGAGTCGGCTCACATGATTAAAAGGTGAAGTCCCACAATAAGCCATCTGCCAGTGGGGGAAAGAGAAAAACTGATAGTCGCTCAGTCCAAATCTGATGGCCTCAAAACCAGGGAAATTGACAGTGAAGCCAACAGTCTGTGGCCCAAGGCCAGAGAGTCCTTAGGAAGTTGCTGGTGCAAGTCCTAGAGTTCAAAAGCCAAAGAACCTAGAGTTTGATGTCCAAAGACAGGAGGACTGGAAGTAAGTGTCCAGCACAGAAAGAAGAAAGAGAGTCAGAAGACCTAGCAAATGAACTTATCCTGCCTTCTTCCACCTGTTTTGACCTAAGCCACACTGGCAGCGGATTGGATGGGGCCCCCTCCCACTGAGGGTGGGTCTTCTTCTCCCAGTCCACCAACTCAAATGTCAGTCTCCTCCGGTAACACCTTCACAAACACACTCAGAAACAACATGTTAACAGCCTTCTAGGCATCCTTCAATCCAATCAAGTTGAGACCTGATATTAACCATCACACCACGTAACTTCATTTTGTAGGCAATGATGACAAATGTCATCAGCAGAAATAAAAACATCAAGATAACGATTTATTTGAAGAGATTAAAGCAATAGTTCTCAGTGTATGCTTCATGAACCAGCAGTATTAGTATCACCTACGAATTTTTTGAAAATGTTTATACTGGGACATCACCACATATTCTACCAGACTTACAAAGCAGAGCTAGTATCAATTTTACTAAAATTATTCCAAAAAAAATGGAAGAAAAGGGATTCCTTCCTAACTCATTTTATGAAACCAGTGTCAACCTGATGCCAAAATCAGGCAAAGACAAAATAAAAAAAGGAAGCTACAGACCATTATTCCTGTTGAACATAGATGCAAAAATCCCCAACAAAATACTAGTAGAGTGAATCAAAATAGCGCATCAAAAACATAATGTATCACAGTCAGTTGGGTTATATTCCAGTGATGCAAGAAAAGTTCCACATTCATAAATCAATAAATGTGATTCACCATGTAAACAGAATTAAAAACAAAAACCATATGATAATCTCAATAGATGAAGAAAAAGCATTCAATAGTATCCATCAATGCTTCATTATAAAAACCCTTAACACACTAAGTATCAAAGGAACATAACTCAAAATAACAAGAGCCATCTATCACAAACCCACAGCCAACATCATACTGAAAGGGAAAATGTTTAAAGTATTCCCTGTGAGAACTGGAACAAGACGAGGATGTCTAGGCTTACCACTCCTATTCAACATAGTACTGGAAGTCCTACCCAGGGCATTCAGGCCAACAACAACAACAACCAAAAAGGCATCCAAATTGGAAAACAAGAAGTCCAGTCATCTCTGTTCACTAATGACATAATTAGACCTGTAGACTTCATAAATGTTACTTCAATAAAGTTTCAGAATACAAGGCCAATGTATCAAAATCAGTAACATTTTTATATTAGCATTCAAGCTGAGAGCCAAATGAAGAATGCAATCCCATTTGTAATAGTCACAAAATATTAAACACCTTGGAATATATTTAACAAAGGAGGTGAAAGATCTTAACAAAGAGAACAAAACACTGTTTTAAAAGGAGATCGAGACCAAACTGGCTAACAAGGTGAAACCCCGTCTCTACTAAAAATACAAAAAAAAAAAAAAAAACTTTAGCCGGGTGTGGTGGCAGGTGCCTGTAATCCCAGCTGCTGGGAGGGGGGAGGGGGGGGGGGGAAGGGCTGAAGCAGGAGAATGACTTGAACTCGGGAGGTAGAGCTTGCAGTGAGCGGAGATGGGGCCACTGCACTCCAGCCTGGGGGACAGAGCGAGACTCCGTCTCCAAAAAAAAAAGAAAAAAATCATAGGTGATATAAAGAAATGCAAATACATCTCAGGGTCATGAACTAGAATAATTAATATTGTTAAAATGACCATACTGCCCAAATCAATCTACTGAATCTGTAGATTCCCATCAAATCACCAATGTCGTTTTTACAGAATTAGAAGAACAATTCTAAAGTTCATATGAAACCAAAAAGAACCCAAGTTACTAAAAGTCATCCTACACAAAAAGAACAAAGCCAGAGGCATGACATTACCTGGCTTCAAATTATACTACAAGGCTACCATAACAGAAACAACATGTTACTAGTACAATGATAGTTCAATGGAACAGAACAGAAAACCCAGATATAAAGTCACATACCTACAACTAAGTGATTTTTCTTTTCTTTTTTTTTTTTTTTTTTTTTTTTTTTTTTTGAGACCCATTCTCAGTGTGTCTCCCAGGCTGGAGTGCAGGGGCATGATCTTGGCTCACTGAAACCTCTGCCTCCCAGGTTCAAGCGATTCTTATGTCTCAGCTGCCCCAGTAGCAGGGATTACAGGTGCAGCCACCACACCCGTGCCACCAATCCCACCTAACTTTTGTATTTTCAGTAGAGATGGGGTTTCATCATGTTCAATCAACTGATCTTCAATAAAGCTGACAAAAATAAAAAATGAAGGAAGGACACCCTATTCAATAAGTGGGAAAATTGAATAACCATTTGCAGAAGTATAAAACTGGACCCTCATTTCTCATTATATACAAAAATCAACTCAAGATAAATTAAATACCTAAACATAAGACCTGAAACTGTAAAAATTCTAGAAGAAAACCTAGGAAAACCTCTTCTGGACACTGGCTTAGGCAAACAATTTATGACAAAGACCTCAAAAGCAAATGAAACAAAAACAAATATACACAAAAAAAGACTTAACTAAGCTAAAAATCTCCTGCAGAACAAAAGTAATAAACAGAGTAAACAAATAACTGAGAAATAGGAGAAAACAAATAACCAAGCACAGGAGAAAATATTTGCAAATGCCTCTGACAAAGGACTAATATACAGTATCCACGAGAAACTCTAACAACTCAAAAAGAAAAAAAATCAGATGACCCCTTTAAAAAGTTGGCAAAGGACATGAATAGACATTTCTGAAAAGAAGACATACAAGGAAAAAATGCTCAATATAACTAATGATTAGAGAAATGGAAATTAAAACTACAATATCAACTTACACAGACAGAATGGCAGTTATTAAAAAGTCAAAAGAGAACAGATATTGCCATAAGTATGGAGAAAAGGGAGCACATATACTTTTGGTGAGAACATAAATTATTTCAACCTGTATGAAAAACAGTACGGAGATTTCTCAAAGAACTAAAAACAGAACTACTATTCAACAAAGCTCACTACTTGGTTGAAATGTGCAAACTCACTACAATCTCACTACTGAGTATCTACACAAAGGAAATCATTTTATTAGAAAGACACCTGCACTTGAATGTTTATCACAGAAATATTCACAATAGCAAAGTCATGGAATCAAGCTACATGTTCATCAACGGTTGATTGGATAAAGAAAATGTAATATATATATATATATATATATATACACACACACACACACACACACACACACACACAATATGCCACAGAATACTATGCAGTCACAAAAATACAGAAAATCATGTCCTTTGTAGCAACAAGAGTAGAGCTGGAGGATGTTATCTTTGATGAAACAACTCAGAAAAAAAAAAATCAAATATCGCATGTTCTCAGTTATATGTAAGAGCTAAAAAAACGGGCACACATAGTCATAAAGTTGAAAATAATAGAAACGGAGGACTCCAAAAGAGAAAAGTGTAAAAGAGGGTGAGAGCTGAAAAGTTACCAATTAGATAAAATATTCACTGTTGGATGATGGATACACTACAAGCCCAAACTCCCTCGTTACATAATATACCCACGCATCAAATTTGCAAAGGTATTCATTCCCTGAATGCAAAACAATAAGAACCAAAAGAAGATTAGAGGAGATGAATAAATTCTGAGTAAAAAATAAAACACATTTTTAGGTATATGAAAAGAAAAGTCATTCTTTTAAGAATAAAAAGACTTTTATTCTTTTTATTCTAAACTGAGAGTTAAATGAGCACTAGTGGGATAAACGAATGAAAATAATGCCATAAGTTATCTACCCATGATACCTACTTACCCATAATATGGTAAGTAGATCAGACAATCAAGCATTTAGGAAATCTAGGGTTTGACCCAAACTTAAACTTTAGACCTTCTTGTCCTCCCATATAACATGCAGCTAAATTGAAATAAATGTTAATTAAAGAGACTTCAGATTTGTTTCATGTTAATATTTCAATTTTTTCTTGCTTTTCTGAGGATAATAGCTTTCATTTTGTTTATTATATATTCATATAATAACACCTTGCTGTAACACTTGTATATACCTAGTAACTCTCCTTTAGATACGATGGACATATTTTATTTCTTCAGTGTAGACCTACAGCACTTCCCAAGGACTCATTTTGTATTTATCCCCAAATTCTCTGATATTCTTGATAAACATTACCTTCAGCTCCTGAGATGGCAGTCCCTGGAACTGGCCTATCCCAGCTGTACAACAGGAAATATTCTCTGTCTATGACAAATAATATCTTTGATTGTGAGCAGCCTGGGAATGGAGGCAAGAAAAGAGAAAAGATCATAGGAAATATGAAAAGGTTATATAATCTCAAGTGTTGTTAAAGTCATGTGATAATGAGATCACTGGTTTTTAAAAAAAAAAATCATAAGTATGCACTGTAGAGAGGAAAGATGGGAATAAATTAAATATAATAGAAGGGTATTAATTTTGAGAATCAAGATTTGTAAGGCCAGTTCAAGAATACTTATTAACTGTTAAGTTCTTGAGAATTATGATAGGAGTAAGGGCAGGGAAAATAATTGTCACATATAAAGTACTTAAATATTCCAAAGCATATCAAAGAGTGCCCTAAGGATTAGTAGGTGACGATAGTGAGCATGGGGAGAGGTTAACATACCCCATATTAAGTATGTTCTAGGAAGAGGGGTTGTTAGGAAAGAGTGATGGAAGTGTGGTTTGATGATATCCGTGAGAGGGGGTTAACTCCTCTAGCACTTCTGGTATCCATGATCCTGGGGAGAGGAGCATTGCTACAGAAAAGGAAAGTTTCAGTTATAAACTCACCTCCTGACCCCTATTTGCCACCCCTGGATAATTCCAGTTTACTCTTTATATTAGTCTGTTCTCGCACTGCTATATAGAAATACCTGAGGTTGGGTAATTTCTAAAGAAAAGGGGTTTAATTGGCTCACAGTTCCACAGGCTGTACAGGAAGCATGACAGCATCTGCTCAGCTTCTGAGGAGGCCTTTGGAAACATGCAACCATGGTGGAAGGCAAAGGGGGAGCGAGCCACTTCACATGGCAGGAGCAGGAGAAAGAGAGACGGTGGGAGATGCTACACACTTTTAGACAACCAGATCTCAGGGTAACTCACTGACTCACTATCATGAGACCAGCACTGAGAAGATGGTGCTAACCCATTCATGAGAACTCTGCCCCCATAATCCAATCTCCTCCCACCAGGCCCCAACTCCAACACTGGGGATTACACTTTGACATGAGATTTGGTGGGGACACAGATCCAAACCATATCACTCTTCAAGCTTTAACATCTTAATTCTCCCTGGAAGGCTCTCTTACTCAGTGCCTCCCTCAGAGATATCCAAATAATTTAGTTGTTCTCTGCTTACTCTTGGCAACTTATGCATATATTGACTGCATCCTTAGTATCCAACTTAGAGCTTAGAACACAGTATATAATCAATAAATATTTGTTGAATTAATACAATTTCACTGAAATTCTTTCTATGGGATGTAAAATTATTTAATTGTCTAGACCTTTAATAGAAAAGTTATGTGTATACAAAAGTTAAATCCATCAGACTTTTTTCAGTAGTTTAACATTTGCATTTTTGCATAAAAATTTAAAGGAACAATAAGCATTGGCCTAAAGTTTCTAAATATGATATAATGATCTATAATCACAAAAATATATTAACTTTCCTATAGCTAATTTTGTTTCTTAAAAAAATTGTGATAAACAGCAAAATACAGTCTCTTTGAAAACAAAGATGTAATCATTCTTTACAACAATATAAATATGACAGAGTAAGAAAATGACTACTGATATATTTACTGCCATGTCAGAGAAGAAAAAAAAATCAGAATACAAAAATATCTGGGCAAGAGTTAACACCTAGTAAAGGATTCCAATAACTGGAGTTTTCAAATGGATTGATTCATTGCACCTGGCACTGATGAACACATAAGATGCGTTGGAAGAAATATCTCTACTATTTATCAAAAAGTGTAGAAATGTAATACTTCAAACAAAACTACTTAGGTAGTTGCTTTTCCAGAACAATAAAGTATTTAAGGTAAGAATATAAAACATATAAGTAAAAAGAAAATCCACAATGAAAATTGATTACAAGGTGAAAAATGAAGACAAAAACATGCCATAAGAACTATTAGAATTAACTGATTTCTCAGTTTTTCTTCTTGTGATTTGAAAATACAGTCAACACAGAATCTTCAACGCCTCTAAAATGACAAACAACTTTTGACTTCATCATTTTGCTATTTTTTCAATCAGATTTTCCTATTGTACATTTTGCCATGACTTCAGACATTTTCTTTTTTTGTCAAAAGTGAGTATAGGTAGGTGAATATATATAAGGCCACATAAATAGACCAAAGTAAATTAGAGTGATAGATTCCTAAAATTGTACAATCTTGAATCTACACTTAATCTTGGGGATCATGGAGTTTAGCCACACTATTTTAAAGGAGAACGAAGGCTAGAACCAATATTAGGTGTGAACCTATGCTCCTGACAGATATTGAACTGGTGTTAAAGTTGACAGCAGACCCTCATTCTCCTAACTTTCATGCAGTGTTGCTTCTGTTATAGTAAGTTGCATATTACTCATATGTCAAATACAGGGGACAAAATTTGTGTCTAAATTAGCAAATAGAAAATAAAAGATAATCTCTATATCCTTCAAATCTGCTCTGATCTTAGTTATTTATTGCCTTCTGCTAGCTTTTAAATGTGTTTGCTCTTGCTTCTCAAGTTCTTTTAATTGTGATATTAGGGTGTCAATTTTAGATCTTTCCTGCTTTCTCTTGTGGGCATTTAGTGCTATAAATTTCCCTCTACACACTGCTTTAAATGTGTCCCAGAGATTCTGGTATGTTATGTCTTTGTTCTCATTGGTTTCAAAGAACATCTTTATTTCTGCCTTCATTTCGTTATGTACCCAGTAGGCATTCACGAGCAGGTTGTTCAGTTTCCATGTACTTGAGCGGTTTTGAATGAGTTTCTTAATCCTGAGCTCCAGTTTGATTGTACTGTGGTCTGAGAGACAGTTTGTTATCATTTCTGTTCTTTTACATTTGCTGAGGAGTGCTTTACTTCCAACTATGTGCTCAATTTTGGAATAAGTGTTATGTGGTGCTGAGAAGAATGCATATTCTGTTGATTTGGGGTGGAGAGTTCTGTAGATGTCTATTAGGTCCACTTGGTGCAGAGCTGAGTTCAGTTCCTGGATATCCTTGTTAACTTTCTGTCTCTTTGATCTGTCTAATGTTGACAGTGGGATGTTAAAGTCTCCCATATTATTCAAAAAATAAATGAATCCAGGAGCTGGTTTTTTGAAAAGATCAACAAAATTGATAGACTGCTAGCAAGACTAATAAAGAAGAAAAGAGAGAAGAATCAAATAGATGCAACAAAAAATGACAAATGGGATATCACCACCGATCCCACCGAAATGCGAACTACCATCAGATAATACTATCAACACCTCTATGCAAATAAACTAGAAAATCTAGAAGAAATGGATAAATTCCTGGTGACATACACCCTCTCCCAAGACTAAACCAGGAAGAAGTTGAATCCTTGAATAGACCAATAACAGGCTCTGAAATTGAAGCAATAATTAATAGCCTACCAACCAAAAAATGTCCAGGACCTGATAGACTCACAGCTGAATTCTACCAGAGGTACAAAGAGGAGCTGGTACTATTCCTTCTGAAACTATTACAATCAATAGAAAAACAGAGAATCCTCCCTAACTCATTTTATGAGGCCAGCATCATCCTGATACCAAAACCTGGCAGAGACACACACACAAAAAAGAGAATTTTATACCAATATGCCTGATGAACATCGATGCAAAAGTCCTCAATAAAATGTTGGCAAACCGAATCCAGCAGCACATCAAAAAGCTTATCCACAATGATCAAGTGGGCTTCATCTCTGGGATGCAAGGCTGGTTCAACATACACAAATCCATAAACGTAATCCATCATATAAACAGAACCAAAGACAAAAACCACATGATTATCTCAATAGATGCAGAACCTCTGACAAAATTCAACAGCCCTTCATGCTAAAAACTCTCAATAAACTAGGTATTGATGTGATATATCTCAAAATAATAAGAGATATTTATGGCAAACCCACAGCCCATATCATACTAATGGGCAAAAACTGGAAGCATTCCCTTTGAAAACTGAGGTCACAAGACAGGGATGCCCTCTCTCACCACTCCTATACAACATAGTGTTGGAAGTTCTGGCCAGGGCAATCAGGCAGGAGATAGAAATAAAGGATATTCAATCAGGAATAGAGGAAGTCAAATTTTGCCTGTTTGCGGATGATATGATTGTATATTCAGAAAACCCCATCGTCTCAGCCCAAAAACTCCTTAACTGATAAGCAACTTCAGTAAAGTCTCAGGATACAAAATCAATATGCAAAAATCACATGACTTCCTATACACCAATAACAGACAGAGAATCAAATCATGGTGAACTCCCATTCACAACTGCTTCAAAGAGAATAAAATACCTAGGAATCCAACTTACAAGGGATGTAAAGGACCTCTTCAAGGAGAACTACAAACCACTGCTCAGTGAAATAAAAGAGGACACAAACAAATGGAAGAACATTCCATGTTCATGGATAAGAAGAATAAATATCGTGAAAATGGCCATACTGCCCAAGGTAATTTATAGATTCAATGACATCCCCATCAAGCTACCAATGACTTTCTTCACAGAATTGGAAAAAACTACTTTAAAGTTCATATGGAACCAAAAAAGAGCCCTCATTGCCAAGACAATCCTAAGCCAAAAAAAACAAAGCTGGAGGCATCATGCTACATGACTTCAAACTATACTACAAGGCTACAGTAACTAAAACAGCATGGTACTGGTACCAAAACAGAGATATAGACCAATGGAACAGAACAGAGCTCTCAGAAATAATACCACACATCTGCAACCATCTGATCTTTGACAAACCTGATGAAAGCAAGAAATGGGGAAAGGATTCCCTATTTCATAAATGGTGCTGGGAAAGCTGAAACTGGATCCCTTCCTTACACCTTATACAAAAATTAATTCAAGATGGATTAAATGCTAATCCATCTTAGTGTTAACATTAAGATGGTTTTAGGTCTAACATCTTAAATGTTACATAAAAAACATAAAAACCCTAGAAGAAAACCTAGGCAATATCATTCAGGACATAGGCATGGACAAGGACTTCATGACTAAAACACTGAAAGCAATGGCAACAAAAGCCAAAATTGACAAATGGGATCTGCAAGGACTTTATGACTAAAACACTGAAAGCAATGGCAACAAAAGCCAAAATTGACAAATGGGATCTAATTAAACTAAAGAGCTTCTGCACAGCAGAAGAAACTACCATCAGAGTGAACAGGCAACCTACAGAATGGGAGAAAATTTTTGCAATCTACTCATCTGACAAAGGGCTAATATCCAGAATCTATAAAGAACTTAAACAAATTTGTAAGACAAAAACCAACAACCTCATCAAAAAGTCGGCAAACAATATGAACAGACACTTCTCAAAAGAAGACATTTATGCAGCCAACAGACACATGAAAAAGTGTTCATCATCACTGGCCATCAGAGAAATGCAAATCAAAACCATAATGAGATACCATCTCATACCAGTTAGAATGGCGATCATTAAAAAGTCAGGAAACAACAGGTGCTGGAGAGGATGTGGAGAAATAGGAACACTTTTACACTGTTGGTGGGACTGTAAACTAGTTCAACCATTGTGGAAGACAGTGTGGTGATTCCTCAAGGATCTAGAACTAGAAATGCCATTTGACCCAGCTACCCCATTGCTGGGTATATACCCAAAGGATTATAAATCATGGTGCTATAAAGATACATGCATATGTATGTTTATTGTGGCACTATTCACAATAGCAAAGGCTTGGAAGCAACCCAAATGTCCATCAATGATAGACTAGATTAAGAAAATGTGGCACATACACACCATGGAATATTATGCAGCCATAAAAAAGATGAGTTTGTGTCCTTTGTAGGGACATGGATGCAGCTGGAAACCATCATTCTCAGCAAATTATCACAAGGACAGAAAACCAACCACTGCATGTTCTCACTCAAAGGTGGGAATTGAACAACGAGAACACTTGGACACAGGGCAGGGAACATCACACACTGGGGCCTGTAGTGGGATTGGGGAGGGCTGATGGAGAGCATTAGGAGATATCATTAGGAGATATACCTAACGTAAATAACGAGTTAATGGGTGCAGTACACCAACATGGCACATGTATACTTATGTAACAAACCTGCATGTTATGCACATACACTCTAGAACCTAAAGTATAATAAAAAAAATTAGAAAATTGACAGTCATATTTTACATTTGTACAACACAATTTTCAAATGCATACTTAATTTGAAAGTAAATTAAATATATATTTGAAATATAAAAAAAGAAAAGAAAAGGTAAAATATTTTTATGAAAACTAATGTCCAAAGTAGTTAAAGACAATATTTTAAACAAAGGTTTAAAAGCATCCCTTTCTCAAAAAAGGAATAAGAAGGAAGAAAGGCAACATATATAGTACAATGAGAGTTTTGAAGGTATTTAGAAGGTGCATATGTAGGTCTGGTGTGGTGACTCACACTTGTAATCCCAACACTTTGGGAGGCAGAGACGGGTGGATTACCTGAGGTCAGGAGTTTGAGACCAATCTGGACAACATACCCACATATATACATATATTCTTTTCTTTTCTTTCTTTCTTTTTTTTCTTTCTTTTTCTTTTTTTTTTTTTTTTTTTTGAGATGGAGTTTTATTCTGTCACCCAGGCTATAGTGCAGTGGCTCAACCTTGGCTCACTGCAACCTCTGTCTCATGGGTCCAAGCAATTCTCCTGCCTCAGCCTCCCGAGTAGCTGGGATTACAGGTGCCTGCCACTATGCCCAGCTATTATTATTATTATTATTATTATTATTATTATTATTATCACCATCATTATTTTAGTAGAGGCAGAGTTTCACCATGTTGGCCAGGCTGGTCTCGAACTCATGACCTCAAGTGACCCACCCATCTCGACCTCCCAAAGTGCTGGGATTACAGGTGTGAGCCACCGTGCTCGGCCCACACACATATATTCTAACCTATCAAACTGCTCAATCAATAGTCTAGAAATTATCCCTCTGAATACTTAAAGAATGGAAGCATTTCTTTAAAGTCACCGGGCAAATTTATTTCTCAAAAAGCATTACCAGATTTACTTGTAGGGTTAATTTATCCATTAATGATGTTTATTATGCCATGTGCCTCTTCTTGTATCATAAAGTTACAGAGTGTTTAACTAATCTAGGTGGCCTATAAGTCTATTTTCATATTTGGTCTGTGTGCATGTGTTTGTGTAAATGTGTGTATATTCTGTATCACCAAAACCTTGCATAGTGCCTCTCACATATTATGCAATCAATATTTATTTGATTAGGAGGTAATTTAACATATGCATTTATCTCAACAGAACTTTTTTTTTTTTTATGACATATTTAAACCATGAGAATGAGCCACAAGCACCTTCGTTGTCACTGAGGCTTATATTTTGAAGTCTCTGACATTTAACAGAATTACTCAAGGGAGTTAATGGTTCCAAATTATGCTGCAAATTGTCTGCCACATGTTTTTTTGTTTGTTTGTTTGTTTGTTTTTTAAATAGCCTGCGTGTGTCTTCTCTTTCTATGCATAACACTAGAGTCTCAGAATTATTTTGCTGGATTAATTAATCCATTTGACAACAATACTTAGTAAGAACAAGTGTGGCAGTCACACTGCCAGGAGTAAGAGCTCCAATGAGGATTAGGGTATTAAAATAATTGGCACCGTCCTGTCTTCATAGAGATGGTGACCTTCTGAGTTTTATAATGAAATATGGACAGGTGTTGTGGCTTAAGCCTGTACTTTCAGCATTTTGGGAGATTGAGGTAGGAGAGTTGCTTGAGCCCAAGAGTTTGGTATCAGCCTGCGCAACATAGTGAGACTCCATCGCAAAAATAAATAAAAAAATTAGCCACACACACTGACCGGTATTTGTGGTCCCGGCACTTGGGAGGCTGAGGCGGAAGGATCACTTGAGTCCAGGGCTTCTGTGTTGCAGTGAGTTATGATCATATGCCACTTCACTCCAGCCTGGACCACAGAGCGAGATCTTGTCTTCAAAAAAATAATAATAATAATAATAATAAATATGGATTCTCCAGACTTCCATCTTTGCATTATTTTATTCAATGCATTACCTATTCTAATATTATTCCTCAGAGTAGAAGTAATAATATTTGAAGACTCATTTATATTTTGTAGATAGTAGGATATTTTGTATCTCTTGTGCTCACTACCATTCATCCTTCGTTACTAACACTTGCTCAGTATCGTATCTTTGAAACTGCAAACACATATTTTGACAACTCCAGAAGATGCAGTAAAGGATATACTCATCATTCCTAAATGGTTTTTTGGCATAGCAATTCCTATATATATTAGAAATGTTGCAACATCTGTCTAAACTTTTGTCCTGAAAGTATTAATGCCAGTTTTTAAATAGTGAATGCCTGACTCTATGAAATCCTGATTAAAGAAAGAAATCAACTTTCAACACATACCATTAATGATTGTGTAGACTTCAACCATATCTACAAACTTGAAAAATCAATCATTTTGTCTGACCTCAGGCAGCTTTATCTACAACATGAGGCAAGGTAATTAAACATCTTATGAAAATCTCCAATTCAGTTTGCCTTTACTGTCATATACGATACTCTCTGTTGGCACGTCATGTGTGTATAAGGGTAGGTCTCAGAATAACATTAACTAAGATTCAGTTTCAGGCTACCAGTTTCAAAAAATTACTTGAAAAATTTTACTTCCCTTCTCTGATCCTCATCTTCCCTCTCTCTAGAGTGAAGATAATCATCGTTATTGAATTTCATCTAATCTGAAATACCATTTATTGTAAAGGATATCACTGTTTTATTTACCACGAAGAAACTATAATAAATACTAACAATTAATTGTGACAAATCTTCAATAGTAAGATACACTCTAATTTCAGAGATGCTTCCTAAAAATGACAAGTATTTTGCATATTTGTTTAATAGTAATATATGTGAAATATATAGCATGGTTCCCTAGAGCTTTCTTATGTTAGTTCCTTTTCTGATTCACTTGCAGTTAGGCTCTTATTCTAGTAGTTTCGATAATCATATTAAATGTAGTTTACATGCATGATAGTATCCTACAAATCCATTGCCAATTCTTTTGCTTACTGTTGCATTATATGATCAGAATCTATGAATATTCACTCAAGCACTACTTTTAATTTGCCATGTGGTTTTAGAGAAGTAACTTAATTATCTCGATTCACTTTATTAATTAGCAAAATGGTAATACAAGCTACAAACATTTTATTAGGTTTAAAACGTATGGTAGATTCCAAAATAATATCCAAATATGATATGTTAAGTACTAGTGGAAAGATGCCTAAAGCCAGTGAAATTTATGTAGCTTTGTTAATTCAAAGAACATTGTTGCCTATGTGACAGTGCCACTGAATGAGAAATCCTCTCACGAGAAAGAAAAAGGTAAAGAGCTTGAAAAATCCTCTCATCCTTTGTAGGTAAAATCTCCAGAGCAGTGGTTTCGGCAGATGGGAAATTTTTACTCCCTGTGCTATATCTGTTCGGTTGATAAAAAGAGAACTTTGATCTCTGAGACTGCCAATCCAGCTCTTTTTAAGAAAAATTTGCTTAAAGTAAACAGTAAAAGTAGCAAAGCAGTCATTAAAATTCCACCCCAATTGGCTATGCTCCCAGTTCCCAAACCCAAAGCATAATGCCCACTGATTGTTCAGATTATGTTTAAGACATTTTTGTGGATGTTTTGAAGTTCAGCACTATAAATAGCCAATCTAGTTGAGAAAATTACAAATCTTACTTTTCAAATTCTTATCATATTAGATGAGTTAAATAAGTTTCAACAAAAATCCTTGCAGTGACATTTCTATTGATACAAGCCCTAAGTACTAAATTCTGAGCTGCGTCCAGCCACTAGAGTTTTGTGGATAACTGTAAAATAGTACTGTTAAGCTTAAAATCACTACCTGTCAATCATTTGAAAACCACACTGATCTGTATAATTCCTGTACATTTTTTAAAGTTTGATACGTTCATCTATTCATTGAGGCAGTCTTTTAAAAAACTATTTTAATTCTTTAAAATCTATTTTGCTTTTTTAATGAGATGTACACTTACTAGAGAGTTTCAAAAAATTAGCAATATACAATGAAAAAAACCCAGCTGTACCCTTTACAGGTATTTACTTTACAATCTTGTTAGCTGTAACCGTGTAGTAAACACGTTAGGTTTTACCATTCCAATTTTTGCAATTTAAAGAAGTTAAAGAAGTTCAAAACCTACGTTCTGTAATCTCTATTGCAACTGGGATGATAGGTATGAATTAATTTACTTCTGTGAGTTATAGAAGGCAGAAGTAAACCAAAAGCCACCTTGTTGTTTCAGCTAGAAACAAGCCACAAAAAGTGGATGCTTCTAGGATGCTTAAAGGCATCTAGACTCAGCATTTCAGGCTCTAACAACATATGTGTAGAATCTGTAGGCAGACTTGCCATGGGGACTGTGGAAACTAAAGTAGGATCCTCATCTCTGAAGTGCAGTGACAGTTGCAGTGAACCCTGAGTTTCTCTTATCCATATTTGCAATATTTCTAAGTCGTCTGTATTAAATTCCTTTCATGGGAAACACCTAAAGTGCTTCCTTTTATTAAATCCTTACTGCAAACGTACTATTGGAGAGTATATTTAATTTAGAATCACTTCCCAAACATATTTAGGAATAAAGAGAAAATTAAAAAGAGCAGATATATGTCTTTGAAGAAGGAATGAAACAGTAAAAGGTTTAGAGAATCAGTTATGTTCCAAGGGAAAAAATATTCCATGTAACTACTAAAATTTTATATGTGGTTTAAAGATACAGCATAGTCCTTATCCCAAAACTTACAATCATGTCATTTCAGAGGAAAGAATTATAGTATAAAGTTATTTAAATCCATGAATAAACTGATCTAGAGGGTAGTACAATTGTCTCAACATTATATGGTTAGTGTCACAAGCATGAGTAAAAGATACTTTCTGACTTTTCTGAAATCTCACTGTATTAGGAGCTATACCTAATGTAAATGATGAGTTTATGGGTGCAGCCCACCAACATAGCACATGTATACATATGTAACAAACCTGCACGTTGTGCACGTGTACCCTAGAACATAAAGTATACTAAAAACAACAACAACAACAAAAAATCTCACTGTAACTCCACAAAAATCCCCAACTTTAGGAGTTTCAGCTCATTTTAGTTGAAAAAGTGGAAGGGATTGGCAAAGAGCATTAAAATTTATTAACTTATTTAATATTAAAATATATATTTATTATATTTCTACTGGGGAGAGGCACTTTAATAGATGCTTTATTAGGAAATAAGAAAAACAATCCATATGAGTTCTACAAATACTTCTTGTCTGTCAAAAGAGTAATGGAGAAAGCACATAAGTAGAAAAAAATAACAAAATGATAAAACAATAGAAGTAATAATAGAAACTGGAAACAAACACAAAAAATACGAGACTATGAACAAGCCTAGCAGTTGTGCCTTTGCAAAAAATTATAAGCTAGATATTTGAAAATACTTATCAGGAAAAAATGCAAAAATAGCATACAGAAAAAAAGGTAAATAGCTATAGATAACAGAGGTTTAAAAGGATAATGATTTGTCATAAACAAATACAGGCGATCCCCACTTTAGCATGGCACTGTAGAACCATAAAAACGGCTGTGCAAGCTGAAGCCCCGCAAGCCAAAACCATGCAAAGCAATCTGAGTAATCAATTGAGAAAATTACAATTCTTCTATAATCTTTAAATTAACTTGTCACATTAAAACCTCTTATGGTTAGTTAACAATGTACAAGAAAATTTTAAAATCATAAAACTAATTTTTTACACACTAACTTAAAACAGAAACATCGAGCATCAATATGTTATATTTCTTTGTAAAAAAAAAATTATGAAGAGAACTTGGAACATTGCTCTCTTTCTAATTCTCATGATACAGCTTATTATGAGAAGGGAACATTTATTTTCTATACACTGACGAATTGACTTGTTCATTTATAAGTTGGGTCTAATTCAGCATTTTATCACATTTGCAATATTGTGGAGTATCTCTGAGTCCCTTTAAAATAAAGATTTCCCCCTTGTGTCATTTCTTCTAAGACATCCTCATCCTTTTGAACACACTTTCCTAATTTGTATTGGTAGATTTACTTTTGCTAAGTTCTTGTGTCTGCCTATCTGGAGTCTCTGGAAAGGTGGAGGTATCAACATTCTCATGGTCAGCTATAGAATAACTACATTTACATTCCATTCAAATTTCGTGTTCTGTGTTTTTCTGACACTTGTACCTTTGTTGGCCAACTCTGTCTTTGGATTATCTATTTTGTAAGCGACCATTTGGGCTTATCACTGGGGGCCAAGGAGGCAGCACAACAACATTCTTTGTGGTCTATTTTTGAAATAAATAATACATGTACAATCACTATTCGCTGCAGACAAGGAATGTGATGATTGGTCACTAATTATGATATACATTTATTATTTATACAGTGATTTGTAGATTGAAGAGTTAGCAGCAAAGTTCAGACTACATGTGATTATTTACAGTTATTTCAGTCATGGTAACCAAAATGTGAACCATGGTAGATGGAGGACTGGTATTATTTAGGTAAACTTTGGGAACTAAAATGTGTGCATATAGAACCACACAAATAAAGACTAGTATCTCTGTATCTACTCATCAGTTTGAATATTTGGAAAAATAACAGACGAATTTCTGAAGAAACATAAAAAGCTAAAATTAGCCCAAGAAATAACAGAAAATTGTGTAAGCCAATAGGCATGAAAGAAAGTTTAAGCTATATTAAAAACTCTAGGGCCCAAATGTTTCTACAATAATGCAAAGCACCTTGTTTTCTTGCAGTAACAAGAAATACAAAAACACAACAATCATAGTTTTCTACGGAACTGGCAAAGAGTGTTGGATCCAAGGAAATCTTCATGAATTGTATTTTAAAAAGAAACTAAACAAGAAACATGAAAGCAGATAGACAGTGATCTGGGTATGGGATGGCCTTCCAGAAACAGAGAAACATTTCAAAGTAAAGATGAAAAATAATTATTTGGTAGAAATTGAGAAGCTAATTTTAAGATTGTATCAAATTGCAAAGAATTATAATAGCTTAAACAACTTTCAAAAGAAGAAAAAACTGGAAGACTTACATTACCGGATTTGAAGACATCGTAGAGCCATGGTTACCTAGTGAGTTTAGATATGAAGATAGGTACATACTTTAACAATGAAACAGAATAGAGAGCACAGATGTAAGCTCACATGTATATATTGGCAGTTACTTTTCAACAAAGTTACCAAGACAGTTCAATGGAGAAAGGATAAACATCAAAACAAATTGGGCCAGAAAAATTGGATAACCATAAGCAAAATAATGAACCCATCTTATCCTTTATTGCCATCAAAATTAAATTGAAATGGATCATAAAAATAAATGCTACAGGCCGGGCGCGGTGGCTCAAGCCTGTAATCCCAGCACTTTGGGAGGCTGAGACAGGTGGATCACGAGGTCAGGAGATCGAGACTATCCTGGCTAACACGGTGAAACTCCGTTTCTACTAAAAAATACAAAAAAACTAGCCAGGGGAGGTGGCGGGTGCCGGTAGTCCCAGTTACTCGGGAGGCTGAGGCAGGAGAATGGCATAAACCCGGGAGGTGGAGCTTGCAGTGAGCTGAGATTTGGCCACTGCCCTCCAGCCTGGGCGACAGAGCGAGACTCCGTCTCAAAATGATTAATAAATAAATAAATAAATAAATAAATAAATAAATAATAAATAAATAAATAAAAATAAATGCTAGAAGTAAAATTTATGCTAGTATAAGTAAACATAGGAGAAAATCACAGTGATATTGGTCTTGGAAACATTTTTTAATAGTATACAAAAAGCAAGTTATTGAAAATCAGTAAATTTGACTTTATCAAAATTGAACTTTTGTTCATCAAAATACACCATGAAAAATTCTCAGAACATGTATCCAACAAAGAACTTGCATCTCCCATGTGTAAAAAACCTTCCACCTAACTGGGCTGTTAGACCAACAGCCCAATTTAAAAATGAGCAAAACAGCAACAATAGCAAAAAAACACAGCATACATTTGAAGAGATGCTTTGATAAAGACAAGGATACAAAATGTGTAAGATGTTAACATTATCAACTGTTAGGGAAATTGAAATGATAACCACTGTGAAAGCTCATTACACACACACTACAAAGAGCTAAAATTTAACAGATTGACCATACCAGATTATGGGAAGAATGCAGAAGCACCAGAATTCACAAGCACTGCTTATTGGTTTGTAATAGGGAAACGACTACCTGAGTAAATGGTTCAACAGTTTTCTTAAAAGTTTAAACATACATCTGTCATACAACCCAGCCACTTTCCTCCAAGATATTTATTGAAGAAAAATAAAAGTTTTATGTACACATGCACACTCTATTTCTGTTCATCAATATTGAAAATAGCTCATATGTTCACCAATTGATGAACAGATGAACGGACTGTGGTATAGCCATACAAAAGAATACTACCATCAATGAAACAAATGAGCTGTTGGGACATGTAACAATATGCATGCATTTCAAAATAATTATGTGGCATGAAAGTAGCCAGAAAAAAAAAAACAAGTTTATATTTATGAATTCATTTAAATAAAATTCTAGAAGTACAAGCTAATCCATTCTGACAGAAAACAAATCAAAGCTCATGGATGGAAGAATGTAGTAGAGAGCAATTGGGTTACCATGGGACACAAGGAAACTTCTGAGGGTCATGGATATGCTCACTTTCTTGTAGTAATAGTTTCCAAGGTATATCCGTATGCTAAGACTCATTCGATTGTACACTATATACACACACATATATATGCAGTTTATTGCACATCATTTATACCTCAATAAATCTGTTTGAAATATAGACTAGGTTTGTAAGTGGAGAAGCTGAAAGAACCCTATAACAACGTAGTATCCATAGAAATTAAAATCAATTTCAAAATAACAAACACTTTATAATAAAAAATTTAGTGTATGTAATAAAATATATGCACTAAAAACACATGAAAATAAGTATGATTGCTTGTGGCAAGGAGAATGGTGTAAAAAGTTTAGGCTAGTAAGTGTACATTAATAAACAGACATATATACATGTATGGGATATGTTTCTTTTCAAAACTATTGACAATTTTCATGAAGTTAAGAATATGTTTTACTCAATTCTAAAATTAAAACAATAAAATAAGTAAATATCCCAAGTTTGAAATTTTCTATTCTTTCCAATTGTTAAAGCAGTAGTCATGGTTATGAGCATTGATATATTTCTCAATACATGCAAAGTTTATTCAACAAATCTTTATTAAATGCCTGTTTTGTAATGAGCATCACGCTGCGGTCAATGATCCATGGAATTGCTGTAGTTTGCTTATATTGAAATTTTATTTGAATGCCAAAAGCAGAAAGTAAAATGCTCCTTCCTGTCGAGAATATTCTCACTCCTGTTCCTCTTTCTGCCTGAAGTTTCATTCCTTTTGCTTTTCCCACAAGCTAAAAATCATGATCTTTCTGGTTTTGACCTAAAGTCACCTCAAAGAAGCTGATCCTGATGACCCACTCTCAGTCCCGTAACCTACATTTTCTGCTTCTCCTTGGCTTTTTTGTCTCCAGCAATGGACCTTGCTTGCTTTCTTATTTGCCCGTCTTCTTTACTGTATTGCAAACTTCACAAGCACAGGTGTTTGCAGTCTTAGAAACTGACTCAAAGTGTGCACACAACAGTATTTTTTCTATTTTATTTTTATTCTTTTGGAGGCAGAGTCTCATTCTGTTGCCCAGGCTGGAGTGTAGTGGCATGATCATCACTTACTGCATCCTTGATCTCCTGGGCTCAAGTGATCCTCCCACCTCAGCCTCCCGAGTAGCTGAGACCACAGGTATGCACCACCACACAGGGCTATTTTCTTTTTTTCCTTTTCATTATTTTTTGTAGAGCTGGGGTCTCTCTGATCTTGAACTCCTGGGCTCCAGCGATCCTTTCACCTTGGCCTCCTAAAGTGCTGGATTACAGGTGTGAGCCACCGTGTCTGGCCTATTTTTTTAAAAAATAAGTATATGAAATACATCTAAACACACAATATTAATGAGAGATGGATATATTTATCACAGTGAAAACTAAGTGCACTAAGTGATTTTGAACAATATTAGGCAAATAGTACAATTGCCAGGAAAATTTAGGGGAGGCATACATTTAATTTCAAGACAAAATAATCCCTGACCATTTGGACATTTTCTGACTTCAAGGTTAACTTGAGAAAAAAAGGAAAAATGAAAACAAAAACAAACAAACAAAGCAAACACAGTAAAAGTTAAAAGGCACAGCACTGAGAAATTGCTGTAACGCCATCATAGGTATGAGATTGTTTTGTTCTCACCAGATGACATAATACATCAAAATGCACTTTTGACTGATAATCATGTAAAAAACTCCTAAATGGGCAAGTGGTTGGATACAGAAGTGAGAAACCCTCCCACGCAAATATTCTGATGCTCTTACAACTTTAAGATTCTTAGAATTTAAAAATATAGCTTCATGTCTAATACTTCATTGGTTATGCATTACGTTAGAGATATTTGTGATTAAATTCTGCAACATGAATCTATGGAGCCTAAACAAAAATATGTATGCTCCATTGGCGCATCACTATCAATGTGTTTAAATGGTTATTTTCTTAGTTCCTTCAAAAATAAATTTGCCAAAGATTCTAATTTTCATGGACAGTGATTATTATCAACATTTGTGAATTTTGTTTTAGTGTTTTCTTTATTATAATAGAACAATTGAATCTCTAATTATGGCAGATTTTATTTTTTAAAAGTACATTACTGATACTTTGGTAAGCCCTAATATTAGAAAATATCTGTCATCCTCATTTTCCATGCAGCATTTACATGCACATGCATATGCTTTCATATACAAATGCACATACTAAAAGCAATAGGTGTGTTTGTAAAATAGGTATTCTAAAGAACCTAAAAAATGCACACACAGATACACATGCATTTATTCACAGTTATATTCAATCTGTATAAAGTCACAGTCTTTGTTCAGGAAAAATTCCCATTTTGTTAGGATATCAAGGAGAATAAAAATTTAAAACCAGTGAAAAGACAAATGATTCAAGAAATCTGAAACTCAAACAATGAAAAATACCTTTGCTGCAAGTGATAACTAATTTGCTCCTTGAAGCAATCAAACAAACCCTAACAGCTATTAGATGATTATGACTTATAATCTGATTTTGCGCATATTTGGTATCACTGTGATGAGTTATAGTTATGATGTAACTTTATTCCAATGCACAGAATGTTTGAAAATCTCTATAAACAATTCATAAAAGAGAAAGACCTCCTGCCGTTCGAGTTTTATTTGGCTTTGCCCCAAGAGACTAAATGTGATAATCATGGATATTTTGCAAGGAAAAGATATATTGATACACATTTTTAAATAAAGAATTAGATGTTTTAAATTACTCCTTTGAAAGCAGAAGTTTGGAGTTTCGTATGACTTCAAGTTTCATATGTTTATCTATCCTGTGTAGCTGCCACATTTTAATTGAGACATATGGGAAATTTTTGACTGGGCACTTAATAGTCCTAACAGCTTGCTCTTTTAGAGAAATTCAATTACGGTAAATATAGCAGTATTAGTGATCTAGCATGGTATTACTTGAATGACTGGCATAAAGATATTGCATTTTACAAAATGAATACTTAATAATTTTTATTTTATAAAGATGAAAAGATATAGCTCAACAGTGGCAATTTGCATTATAATAAATATTGCCCTTAGAGATGGGTGAAATGAAGTAAAAAATACATAATTTTAGACATTTAAATGTAAACAAATAACTCTAATGGATTTCAAAATAAATTGTTGCCTAAATTTTGTCTTATTTCCAAAATGTACTTTGAGAAAATTGGACAAATAACAAGGATTGAGAGCCAAATACCCAGATTGGAGAATGCAGAACAAAGAATCTTTTTACTTTATATTTAAAGAAAGCTATATATATAAATAGGGAGAAACCACTGTTATGATCAGCATGGGATAGAATTTTAATTTCCTTTTTGTAGAGCTACTACTTGGATAGAGAATTTTGCCCGTGGTGGGTGATTATAGAGAGATGTAATCTGTCAAAAAAAAAAAAAAAAAAATGACAACAAATAAGGAGTAAATAAAAGTCAACAATGGTGGGGGCTTTTTGTACTAGATTGAGTAAAGAAATTTTGTATGAAAAAAATATATATAATCTCAGACCTCAAAAGTACTGTTATCTGGCATGAGATTTTATATAGTTTGGAATATACATGCACCTAGTCATCTATTTTCTTAAATTGTGAATATCTTAATTGCAGAGCTGTGCTTTGCTCATGTTTAGGATCTCAGAACTTTATGATATTTTATATCAAGGCATGAGAAGGTATTAAAAACATGTTTGTTCTTAAATTATCAACCCAATCTGGGTATTATGAATTTAAATGTAGTAAACTGTCCATATAGTGTTAAATATTCATCTGCATAAGCACTTGGAGTATTTGGCTGGGGTTTATCAACTACAATTTGTTGAACATCCATTTATTACTGACACATTTTTGCTTCACTCAAACAACCAAGCTTATTGGGTGGATATTGACCTAGATCCTAGAAAACAGAAGTTTACAAAACATACATAAAACTCTCATAGAGCTTATGTTTTTATAGAGCAAACAATTAAAAATTAATTTACTTCTAATAATAAGTGCTACGATGATGAGTAAAATGGGATGAATGATAAAGATTGATACAGTGGAGGATGCCTAAGAAAGATTATTAGAGAAAACCTCTCTGATGACATGACATTTGAACAGAGGTCTGAATGAAGTGGAGAAGCAAGCTAGCTGAACATTTCTTTTCAAAATCATTACAAGCAGAGATGACATTAAGTACCAATACTGTGGAATGAGAGTGAGTCTGGCATGTTTTGGGGAAAAGCAATAAGACTAGAATGGCTACAGCCCAGTGAATAATATGAAGAAATTTAGAAAACGGGTTAGAAATTTAGCGATAGGTTGCAGGCCGTTTAGTCTTTTAGGACATGTTAAGTCTTGGTCAAAATAAAACTTTGGCCTAATTTTAGAACCTCTGTTGTGTTTTCCTCTGAAGCTGAACACCTCATGGAGTTAAATAACAGCCAGGATTTCAGTCAAAATAGTGTGTAGTTTGTATTCTCTCCTATTTCAGGACTCCTTGAGGGCAAAATATTGTTCATAAGGAATCAATGTATTAATAATATTAATTTTGTAAGAGAGACTTTTGCACAAAATGCAACTGAAGTTTAAAATAGAGAATACTTGACTAGCTAGAAAAATCTATTTACATTAAAGCAGAAATTAAAAAACAAAAAAGACACCAAAACCAAAATTCTGATGATATGAATTAGCCAAGTAAGAAAGCAACATAAATGGACAAATGAAGAGAAAGAGATATGTTTAAACCTATGACTAAAACTAGAACCTGCAAGATTTGGCAAGAAAACACAAACAAATGTTAAAATATGTCTTTAATTAATAAAAGATTTTGAGGACATTAAAATGTTTGCTTTCATGGAACTTGCAGGCTATTTGAGGAGATATAAGACGTGTAAGAAAATAATAAATGTAATGATTTTAGATCAGCAAAAAATAAGCTTTATATAAAGGGCCATTTTTTAAATCAATTTGTTAAAACAGTTTAGTCTACCCTAATTGATTCAGGAAGCAATATAGTGTAATAAAAAATAGAAAGAAAACTATCAAATAGAAAGCATGCTATAAAAAAAGATGTCAGACCTAAAACTATAAATTTTTTATCCTGTACAAATGGAACAAGGTTATCTATTAGAAAAAAACTCCTTCCACACTGGAGCATACGTTGCTCAGAAGTGATATAATAAAAGAATTAAATTAATAGAGAAAGGCAGAGAGAAAAATGCAAACAATTTTTGAAAGCATAGGCCATGATACCAGTATTAGAAGGAGGAGCAATTAACTTAAATAATAAACCCAAATTTAGTATATATGAAACCATTATATTTAATAACTTTAACCTTATTCATGTCTTTGCTTTTTCCCACTGTTATTTTTATTTTCTCACTCTACCTACTTTTTAGATCATTTTATGGGTTAAAGAAGGCTGGCTTTCTGAAACAAAGTTGAATATAATGGCTTATCAAAATATGTTTAAAATTGCGTAATTAGAGATAAATTAGCATAATGGCAATTACATGTACTATCAATATCTTCAATTTTAAGTTCCCGATTTTTAAAGTGAAAAATATTTTCTTTCAGAAAATTTAATTTCTGTTGAAGATGCATGTTGGTGTTTAAAATATTGTATTACTCTGTGGTTGTTTTCTATAAAAGAATTTGTTTTAAAAGCTGTATATTGCATAATCACGTTCCAGTCCTGTGGGAAGTTTAATGAGTATATCTATAATAATTACATATAGAAAATAATAAGGGATCAAAGGTAATATGTACTTCTAATAGTTAAGATATTGCCTTAGTTATGAATACAGGAAAATGAAAAGGTATTTGTTTATATTTATTAGTCGCTTATTAAGCAAAATGAATAAATTATTCTTGTGAATAAGAATCATCCAATGAATTATCATAAAGATATCATTAATATGTAAAAGAAAATAATAAAGCATGGCACTTCTTATTTATCTTATATTCAATAGTCCTCACAATTGTATCTAAATACTTTCTAAAAGTTGTATCTCCTACTGCCTTTTAAACATGCCTAACCAGTGGCCGACAATGTTAGTCATTTTTGGCTTCTTGATTTCCTCTGAATCATTTCTTCACTCTCTGCCTCCTCACTTTACTTAGGTTTTTCTTTTTGCCCAAAGCAGTGTAAATCCTCATCCACTGGGTACAGCTTTATCCATCCTCAATGTCCAACTCAATGATCACGTTTTTGAAGTCTTAAAAATATACTTTCCATCCACTAACTCCATCCACACAAAATAACTCCTACTTTACATATTAGAGTACATATTTAACATTGAGATAGCTCTTATTATTTTTATTTGCTCAAAATCTTATTGTATATAAATACATCTAATAGTTTCTGTTACATTAGTTGTTTATTTGATTGTTTAATTTATTATCCTGTGTGTTACTTAAAAACATGCTTAATCATCATAGCTATCAATAGTTCCTAGGATGGTACCTGGTGCAATATAAACATTGAATAATTGCTTGATTGAATTGAATTGAATTCAATTCAATTCAATAAATTGTGTAAAACAGAAAGCCTGGTGGATAGTTATCTATTTGGTGTTAAACAATATATTGGGCTTTAGATTTATAAAATTATACAAAAATTAAATTAAATTAATATTTTTCTTTATAAAAAAATTAGAAAATTGTACCAAGTAATGACAGGCAAATATTTTAAAAAAAAAACTCCTTTTCATGAACCTTTCCATGATATCTACATGAAAAGAAAATGAATCTACCATTAAAGAAGCTAATAAAGGAAGTTGCAAATCTAAGATTGTACTATAAAATAACTGATGACATCGGTAGGAGTCATTGTCAACTTAGAGCAGTAGAAATGTAGTTTTGCATCTGGAAAGCACCAGAACTAAATCAAGAGAAAAAGAACTCAGTAATCAACTAACAATTATCATTTTCAAGTTCAAATAGAAATATTTACCACAGGATTATGCAGGAAATCTACAAAATATCCCATTATTTTACATTTAGTGTAGTAAAAAACTGTTTTCTTTCTTAATCATTTTCTCTTTTTTTTTTTTTTTTTTTTTTTGAGACAGAGTCTCACTCTGTCACCCAGGCTGGAGTGAAGTGGCATGATCTGGCTCACTGCAACCTCCACCTCAGGGATTCAAGGATTCTCCTGCCTCAGTCTCCTGAGTAGCTGGGACTACAGGCGTATGCCACTATGCCTCATTAATTTTTGTATTTTTAGTAGAAATGGGGTTTCACCATATTGGTCAGACTGGTCTCGAACTCCTGACCTCAGTTAATCTGCCCACCTCAGCTTCTCAAAGTGCTGGGATTACAGGTATGAGCCACCATGCCCAGCCACAATTTTACTTTTTTTAATTGAAAATGTTTATCAGTACTGTAGCATTTCCAATACATAAATATATAGATATATAATTTTTAAAAATTATTACCTACCTCTTGCTTCCAGGTGAGGAGCAGCATAAGTACTCCACTGAGAGTGTATTAGGCCAGAGCCTACTGAGTGAGAATCTGCATTGTAACACGTGATTCACACGCTGCCTAATGTGTGAGAAGCTCTGACCTAATCTAAAGTCTGATCCTTAGTATATGCTAAAGAAATGTAATTTGGCTTCCTCTTTCTAGGTCCTTACTTGATTTTTATAGCCTCCAGACTTAGAGGAATATCAGTGCTTGTGTCTCCCACCTCCACAGTCTCACTACCTGTTTGAAACAATGAAGTAAATCTAAGACCAAGTTTTGCCATATAAATAGACCTTTTCCGGCAATTGAAGAAAACAGTCATTGTTTGTGTTGTGTAATTTAGCTATCTCTCTAGTCAAATTAGGGTGTAAATGCTTAACTTAGTGCTGGGACGTAGGATTGAATGAGGTTGTCAGCCCCTCAGGCACCACTAGAGTGTGTTAAACTGTTGGGGTTATTACTTTCTTATATAATATTCATGTGACTTCGTGGATGCCTATACAATATTTTCACTGTATCTATATATATAAATAAATAATTTCATCCCTAATGACTTACTTATGGCATTCTGTTAATATTCAAAACCGTGAACTACTCCTTAGTTTCTCAAATATTCACAAAACTATGGGTGTGTATTGCTAATTAGAGTACACACATGGTCAAAGGTATTAAGTATAGAGTCACATCTATGTGACAAGAAAAATAAATAAATGATAGTACCATTTTCAATCTCTAATAAATTTTCTTGAAGAAAGTGAAAATAAAAATATTTCTTCCTCTCTTTACAATGTTTTCTGAAGAAAATTGAGGTGAGCTCAATAGGTTTGCTTAAAGAGCTGTTTGTTACTGTATTATGGTAAGAGCCATGATTTTTTTTTTTTTTCTTTAAACTATAGACAGGAAACTGCAGATAAGGGATTTCCACGGATGATTGAAAAATGTTTTCTGCTTTACTGGAGCAATGGAGCTTTAGTTGGTTTTCAAAATAACAAATAATGGGAATCTCCTGAAGAGCAAACCTTTTTATATGCTTGGGCTAACAATCATCTCTGGAAAAACTTCAGTGCCTTCAGGGATTAAGAAGAGAATTTGCTGGCAAACTGATTCATTCCAGAAATGTTTCAGGAAGGGGACAGAGTAGAGAAGAGTAAGAGAGAAAGAGGAGACATAGTGGGTCTGAACGTAAGACAATTGATTCTCCAGTGGAATAAAATAGTGCAATAGGTCATCAAGAATTTATAGACCTTGAGGAAATTCAGATTAATTTTGATATTTCTTTACAAATGTTGTATTTGTTATGTCAGTTGAGTGCTCTCTGCATTAATTTCTGCAAAAGGATGTTAAAGGTTCTCATTGATCAGAAATATGCATTTCATATTTCTTGTATAGTCTATTGAAGATAGATGGATATGGAAAATCGAATGGAAAGAATGATGGTATAGGGTTTTTCCAGTGAGTAGTTAGTTCGCAGAGGTATTTTTAAATTTTCTGTATTATCTAAGGAGTCCAAACGATAAGACTTGTCAGTTCACATTGTTGATTAGAATTTTAAAAGATAACCTTCACTGATTAACTCACAAACACAAAGTATGTAGTCCAGAGAGGCAATTCATTAATTTACAGTGAGAGATATTACAGGGGGTAGGTCAGACTTTTGTGTTTGTCTAACCATTAATTTATTTTCCCTATAGACAAGCTACATGAGAAGAAAAATGATCACTAGGAGATAGATGGAGAGGCATGATAATAAGGCAAAGAGATGAGTTATTGAATTTAGATATTTAGTAGCATAAACTCTGGTACCTTTATGAATCCATCTCAGCACATTTTACCACCACCCACTCAGAAGATTGGACTTAAAACTTTGATATGATCTATCTTCCTTCTTTTTTTCTCTGTAGCTCACCACGATTTCATGACTTGTCTTTTAAATTTTACCTCTAAAATAATTCATGTATCTGATTACCTCCCACAATTTCTTTATTCACACCTAGTTAAAGTTACTTTCATTTTTGGCATGAATTACTGTGGCAGATGAGTAGCTAGTCTTCCCTTTACAAGTCTCAGTTTCTACTCCCATCTCCATAGTTTCTTTTTATAGACATTATAGTGCTTTGTATAAGAAATAAAAGAGATCATAAGACTACTGTATGTATAGACTTTAATTTCTCATTGCCTCTATATTTTACAAGAAACTTAACATTCATCTTTTATCACCCCCTTTTATTCAATATGCTTATTCACCTTAGTTTTGCTATCGTGCTTACATTATAATGGATTATTATGTTATGTTGGACATGACACTCTGACTAACGCATTGATCATCTGAAATATTTTAGAACCCACAGGATATGCTGGAGGAGAAGAGCACTAGGCACAATGTGGCCAGATTCCTCTATGCCAAGCTGAGTTTCTATCTGCGTCTCACTGGGGTTTTGACAAGAGAAAACTGAGACAATCACTTCTGATGTCTAGTCCTTTCCTCTTACTCCTGAGCCTCAACAAGAGTTTTCTTCCTTATTCTGCATGGGTAGAATCCATGTCATAATTCATATAAACTTAATGGCTTTTTGTATAAACTCTGCAGTTTACAGTCATGCAAGTTTGTCTTATACTAAGTGTCCAGCTGCAAGCATTTCAACAAAATTTCTTTCTCTCTTAATAAAGTAAAACTTCTTCAAATCAAATGTGTTTCCTTTTAAATTACTATCTCTTAAAGGCACTAAACAATTCTATTAAAAAAGTAATACCTAAGTACCGAATTGTTATACAGGATATATTTGTCCTCCTGAAGAAGCAAATGATAAGCATTAATCAGGTGAAAAGATGAGGAGCAATTACGAACAATTCATGGTGGGTGTGGGTAAAGATCAGGAATATTATTCCTTTCTTCCTGCATAACTCTCAAAGGTTTAAATATCTTTATTACTTGAGAGTATAAGTATATAGGGAAAATGTGGTCATGTTCATTCCTGAAGCTTCTGAAAGCTGTCAGTGAGCAATGTATACCCACTAATGTAAAAGGTGGCCAAGTAAAGTAAAATCAGAGTAGATGATTACTTGTCTAATTAGAAGATATCATGAATCAAGTAGTACAGGTAAGATAATTCTAACAATAAAATGAAAGACAATAACTGAACCATCATGGCACAAGAAACAGTAGTAAATGGTATAGTAATTGGTCAGTTAGCATCTAAAGATGCTAATATTTGTTTATTTGGGAATATTATGACTGATCAAATTTCCAAGACTGTATGTAAAATTATTCATGTTCTGTAGTATCATAATGCCTCCAGTGTATCTCTGATACGCAGACTTTGAAAATTTACACTTTAACCTCAACTTCTCTTTTGTATTATATTTATTTTTTACCTAGATGAATTGTCAAATTCATATATATATATCTATGTTTAGATTATATGTATGTCATCAAAACAAAACTCATACTTTTATACTTAAAGCTTGTCTTATGATTCTAATTTTCTTAACAATATCATTTGCCACTCTAGCGTGGAACCTAAGGAAACTTCTTTATTTTTCCCGCATTATTACTCTATTAATTGCCAAGTCTGAGAATTCATCAAAACAAATACACGCACACACACACACACACACACACACACACACAGTAAGTACACTAACTCTGGAGTCAAATTGCCTATGTTTGAATGTAGGTACAACCACTTACGAGTTATGTGACCTTACTTTGTGTTACTTAAACAGTCTATTTTCTAGAATCCTCTTCTGTAAAATGTGAACAATGATAATAGCATTTTTCTTTTGGCATTACTATGAAGCACAAATAAAATGATTCCTGTAAAATGCTTAGTATCCAGTAACCTCATGAATTTTTTGCTAGTATTATTTATGAATTTTCTTTGGAATCAACTACTTTTCATTCATATCTACTGATAATACACAAAATATTCTCATTACCTCCCACCTGGAATACTTCAATACTGTAGGCACTTTGTGTCCATTTCGAGTTCTCATTCTAGCTCCCATTCATCAACTTCTCTAAATAACCATGCAAATGTTATACTAACAAAGTGTCTTCAAAATAAAATTCAAAGAACTAAAAATAATATTCAAGGGTCTCAATGTGATTAAAATTACTTTTCTAGCCTTTTGTTCTCTTTGCTGCTTTCTAAGCTACAGGCAAACCAGAAACTAATCTGCACTTTCCCACACGTATGAAACGTACATTAATGCTGTTTACATTTACTGGAATTGCATTTCCTACTATTTCTGGTTGTTAAAGTCTACAATGGCTGCTGTCATGTGTGCCATCCATATTCCCTCTTTGGACTAGAGTATGCATTCTCCCAGCTGTTGAAAGTAAGATAGCAGAACCCTTACAGCAGAAGCTGTAAGGCTTCATAATTGTCTGAGTTGCCATGCCCAAGGTTATGACTCTTTCTTAGGGTAGCCCATATCCAGGAAATCATCAACAAGTAAGTGTAAATTCTCTGGCTTATTGCCACATCTCGTGATAACAGTGAAGGGCTTTTACTATGTTGGCCAGGATGGTCTGGAACTCCTGACCTCAAGTAATCTGCCTGCCTCGGCCTCCCAAAGTGCAGCGGGGCATGGTGGTGGGCTCCTGTAATCCCAGCTACTTGGGAGACTGAGGCAGGAGATCACTGGAATCCGGGAGGCAGAGGTTGCAGTGAGCCAAGATTGGGCCACTGCACTCCGGCCTGGGAGACAAGAGCAAAGCTCTGTCTCAAAACAACAACAACACAAAAACATAAAGGGCTGTACCAGCCCCAAAGATCTTCTTGATTTTGGTTGATGGTTTCTTCAGATGTGGCAGCCATAATTCTCCCACTGTGTAATCCTGTTTCCTTAATTATAATTCCAATAACAGTCCCTAAAATTCTTCATGCAGGTATCCATCTTACCATCTACTTACCTGGGCAGCCAATCTGTAGAAAAGTCTTATCTACCTTCTAAGGCCTTGCTCCAATATATGAACTTTCTCTTACTCCTAATCACAAACCGACTCATGCTCTTTGATTCCATGAAAATCTGCATTATTCTTAAGGTATTTGGCATATAGTGTTTATATTGAAAATATTAATCATAAATATAGCAGTAATATATTCCTAGTAAATAAGATGCCTGAGTTTATTTTTATTTTTATATTCATCATGGTTCCTATATTAATACATATTAATCAAAGTATTATTATTTATTAATTATATTTATTATTTTCTTATTTATTTAATAATTTATTAAATTATTATTTTATTTATTTTCAAGATAAATCCTGAGAGCTTTGTATTATTTATTAAATAATATTTTCAAAAGAAAATAGAGGTAATTTTATTTGTATATATGCATGAATATATGTAAATCATATATATGTGTGTATATGTGTTTTATAAAGCAAATTCCCTCTGTGGTAAATAAAGTATAAATGAAGAAGCATTTCTGTTAGGAGGTGTCCAGAACAAGTGTGTTAAATTCAGCAAAATTACAAGAATATGAAATATTTTCTAAGTTTAAATTTTAAGTTCAAACTTCTGAGCAATAGAGTTAAAATTTCCATTTTAATACTTGAATAGATCTAAAGCTAGAAAGACGGTCTGAAAAATATTAGATGGGAATATTCAAAAATGTAATAAATTATCTTTTGACAAGTGCAAAATTCCTGGATTTTTAGTCACTTTTATATAAATAGCTTTGGCATCAATTTTATGAATTTTAAAGATAATCTGAGTTGGCATGTAATCATTCCATTCTTAACACTTCTAAAATATTTTGTTTATACCTTTATTGTAGCATATATTACATTGCAGAATAGCCAATGAACTCATCATATTGAATCCATTTCTCTCCATTAACTTTGGAAATATCTAAGGTCAAGCGTACGTATTTTTATCTGTTCTAAACCAGGTGATGGCAAAGTCAGGTTCTGAAACATATATGTTCATTAAATGTCTGTTGAATTAATTGTTTACTTTTATACTTCAGACATCACACACACATACACACTTACACACAAACATCTATATAATTATTATACTGAAATATTGAAGTTGTGTGTCTATTGTTAGAATCTTATGAACATAGTGTAAAGAGTTCTTTCTGTCTATAATTTGCAATTAATTCAGTTGTTTTTAATTATCATATTCTGTCGAATATAATTCTATTGAATTTTAAAAGATTTTTGAAAATTTTAGCTGTACTCAATATATCACTAAAACCACAAGATTAAATATAACCATTATTTTTGTCTTTTATTTTTAGTTAATATTTAATAATTGTGCATATTTATGGAATACAGAGTGATATCTTGACACACGTATTCTATGTGTAACGATCAAATCAGTGTAATTAGCATACCAATCACCTTAAACATTTATTACTTCTTAGTGTTATGAACATTCAGAATCTTCTCTTCCAGTTTTCTGAAAACACACACTAAAATTATTGTTAACCATATTCACCCTACCATGCTACTGAATACCAGAACTTATTCCTTCTATCTAACTATATATTCGTACCCATTAACCTATCTATTACTAACCTAACCTATTCGTAACCCATTCTCTTATCCCTCCACCCTTTCCAGCCTCTGATAACCATCATTCTACTCTCTACCTCCATGAGATCAACTTTTTTAGCTCCCACATGTGAGTAAAAATATATGATATTGGCCTTTCTAGGCCTGGCTTATTTCACTTAACATAATGACCTCAGTGCTATCCATGCTGCTGCAAATGACAAGATTTTATTCTTTTTTTTTTCTGGACAAATAGTATTTCATTGTGTATATTTACCACTTTTTGTATCCAGTTATCTGTTGATGAACACTTAGATTGATTTTCTGTCTTGGCTATTGTGAGTATAGCTGCCATAATAATGAGGATGCAGGGATCCCTTCAATACACTGATTTCCTCTCCTTTGAATAAATAACCAGTAGCTCTTATGATAGTTTTATTTGTTGTTGTTTTCTTTTTGTTTCTGTTTAAACTTTATACTGTTTTTCATAAAGGTTATGCTAATTTACATTCTACCAACAGTGTGTAAACATTCCCTTTTCTCCATATCCTTGTCAGCATCTGTTGTTTTTTATCTTATTAATGATAGTTATTCTAACTGAGACAAGATGATATCTCATTATGGATTTGATTTGCATTTCTCTGATGATTAGTGATGTGGAGCATTTTTCACATATCTATTGGTCATTTGTGTGTCTTTTTTTGAGAAATGTCTAGTCAAATCTTTGGCTCACTTTTTAATGGGATTTTTTGATATGTTTTGCTGTTGAGTTTGAGTATCTCATATATTTTGGATATTAACCCCTAGTCAGATGAATAGTTTGCAAATTAGCTATTTTTGTAGCTATCTCAAATGGGATTGTTTTTCTTTTTCTTTTTTTTGTTTTTGTTTTTGTTTGTTTGTTTGTCTGTTTTGTTTGCTTTTTGTTTTTGAGACGGAGTTTCACTCTGTTGCCCAGGCTGGAGTACAGTGGCACAATCTCGGCTCACTGCAACCTCCGCCTCCGGATTTCAAGCGATTCTCCTGCCTCAGCCTCCCGAGTAGCTGGGATTACAGGCACATGCCACCATGCCTGGCTAACTTTTCTTTCTTTTTAGTAGAGATGGGATTTCACCATGCTGGCCAGGCTGGTCTTGAACTCCTGACCTTGTGATCTGTCTGCTTTGGCCTCCCAAAGTGCTGGGATTACAGGCATGAGCCACCGTACCCAGCCAACAGATGGGATTATTTTATTTGACTCCTTTTTTAGCTAGTTCATCATTAACTACTAATTAACAACATTAATTCTTCCAATCCATTCTACATGTTGTCTTTTAGCTCTGTTGATTGGTTCCTTTGCTGTGCAGAAGCTGTTTAGTTTAATATAGCACCATTTTTCTATGTCTGTTTTTGTTGCTGGTTCTTTTAAGTCTCAGCCATAAAACACTTGCCTAGACCAATATCCTGAAGCATTTTCCCATGGTTTTTTTCTGTTGGTTTTATAATTTGGGGACTTATGTTTAAGCAGTTAATCCATTTGAGGTTTATTTGTGTATATGGTGTGGGAAAGGGTTTAGTTTTATTGTTCCGCATATGAATGTCCAGTTTTCCCAGCACCATTTACTGAAGAGACTGTGCTTTCCCCAATGTATGTTCTTGGTACCTTTGTTGAAAATCAGTTGGCTGTAAATGCATGGATTTATTTCTGGGTTCTCTACTCTGTCCTACTGATCTTTGGTTCTCTTTTTAGACTGATACCATGCTGTTTTGGTTATTATATCTTTGTAGTATATTTTGAAGTCAGTTAGTGTGATACCTCCAGCTTTGTTCTTTTGCTCAGAATTGCTTTGGCTATTTGGAGTCTTTTGTGGTTCCAGATAAATTTTAGGATTATTTTTCTTTTTATGTAAAGAACATTTTTGACTTTTTGATAGATATTACATTGAATTTGTAGATTGCTTTGGATAACATGATTCTTTTAACAATATTAATTCTTCCAACTTGTGAACACAGAATGTCTTTCCATTTTGGGGGGTCTCCTCTTCTATTTATTTTATGAGGTTTTTTTTTTAATTTTTATTATAGAGATCTTTCACTTTCTTGGTTAAATTTACTCTTAGGTATTTTATTTTTATTTTTTGTAACTATTGTAACAGGATTGTTTTATTGATTCCTTTTTCAGCAAATTCATTAGCCATATTTAGAAATGTTACTTATTTTTGTATGTTGATTTTCTATCCTAAAACTTGACTGAATTTGTTGATCTGTTCCCAGCATTTTTTGCTGGAGTCTTTAGGTATTTCTACATGTAATATTATGTCATCTGCAAAGAACAATTTGTCTTCTTCTCTTCCAATTTGAATGCCTTTTATTTCTGTCTCTTGCCTAATTGCTCTTGCTAGTCATTCCAGTACTCTGTTGAGTAAAATTGGTGAAAGTGGAAATCTTTGATTAGATCCAATTATTAGAGAAAAGAGTTTCAGCTTTTCATAATTTAGTATCATGTAAGCCATAGGTTTGTCATTTATGGTTTTGAGGGATGTTTCTTCTATACCTAATTTGTTAAGAATTTTTATCATGAAAGGATGTCAAATTTCATAAAATGATTTTTTTTGCATCTATGGAAATGATCATGTTTTTAAATCTTCATTCTCTTGATGTGATGTATCACAGTGATTGATTTTCAAATATTGAACCATCTTTGAATGACTAAAATAAATCTGCTTGGCTTCTGGTTAATTATCTTCTGGATGTATTATTACATTTGGTTTGCTGAGGTGTTTTCCTGAGGATTTTACTATCTGGGCTCATCAGAGATTTGGCTTGTAGATTTCTTTTTGTTGTCTTTGGTTTTGGTGCCAGGTGAGTGTTGGCCTTATGAAATGAGTTAGGAAGAATTAATTTCTCTTAAATATCTAGGAATAGTTTGAGAAGACTTGTTAATTCTTCCTTAAATGTTTAGTCGAATTCAGCAGTAAAGTCATCCAGTTCTGGGCTTTTATTTGTTGGGAGACTTTTATTACTGATTCAAACTTACTGCTCCTTATTGAGTGCCCAAGTTTTATATTTCTTCCTGCTTCAATCTTGGTAGGTTATTTGTGTCCAGGAATTTATCCGTTTCCTCTAGGTTTTCTAACTGATTGACATATAGTTGTTTACAGCAGTAGTTAATAATCCTTTGTATTTCTATCATATTAGTTATAATGGCTTCCTTTTTTTCTGGTTTTATTTATTTTGGTCTTCTTTCTTTTTTAAATTAGTCTAGCTAATGGTTTATTAATTTCAATTATCATTACCAAAAACCAACATTTTATTTTGTCCTCTACATTTTTTTAGTCTTAATTTTGTTTAGATCTGCTCTTATTGTTATTATTTATTTCTATCTACTAATTTTGAGTTGTTCTTGCTTTTCTAGTTTCTTGAAGCTCACTGTTAGATTGTTTATTTGTGATGCAGGTGTTTGTTGCTTTAAGCTTCCTTCTTAGTACTGTTTTTCCTGTATCCCATAGGCTTTGGTATATTGTGTTTCCATTTTCATTTGTTTCTATAATTTTTTTTACATTCTTCTAAATTTTTTTATTGATCCAATGGTCCTTTAGGAGTATGCTATTTAATTTCCATGTATTTGTACAGTTTTCAGAGTTTCTCTTGTTATTGATTTCTAGTTTTATTCCATTGTGGTAGAGTAGTTCTTGTAGGGAAAATTTTTTTCTTGTAGAATATAATGTCAGTTGAGTAGGGTGGATTGGCTTTAATTTTGAGTGAGCACTGTAACATAGTCCCTGTATGATTTATTCTATTGTAATCAGTGTCCGTAGTGCCTGTAAGTTCCGAATGGTTTAGGCTATAGTTCTTGGTAAAGGCTACAGTGGGACTTTGCTGAGGAGTAGGGCACTCAGTGGGCTAGTCATCAGATTTCTGGATAGCAACACTGGTATCAGTTGTCATTGTGGCAGACCTCAGGTAGAACAGCCCTTGGAATCCCATATGCTCTTGTGGACATCAGATGTGGCAGCAGTAGGTCCAAGTCGGACTGGTCCTAGGGCCTCTGGGAGAGGTGTGTGGGTGTCAGCAGTGGCAGTGGTGATTTGGGTGTGTCAGTTTCTTGTGATTGGACAGTACATAGAAGTATGCAGTGGCCCCACTGTGGGGGGTGGCAGAGTTGCTTTTGGTGGTGGCAGGCCCAGGCAGATAGTTGTCAGGCTGTGGGAAGCACAAAATTTAGCTCCTTATGTCCTGGAGGCAGTTTCCCTTATGTACTGAATCACCCTGTTCCCTGAGGCATAAAGTAATGCATGGGTTTAAGTGCTAGGAAAAGAGCCATACCACTGGGTTCAACTGGTATCATAAAATTGCAGCCATCTAAATTGATATGGGAGCCTCAACGATGTAGAGATGAAATAATTATTGGGCTGCAAGGAAAGATATAGCTTGATGTTGGCTCCACTCTCAAAATGGCACCATGATGCAGCAGTTTATTCTGCAGGGAGTAGGCGGGACCCTGTGTGATTTTCCTCTCCGCAACAGTGTAGTCACATGAACTCCAGACAGCTCCCTGTGCTAGGTTCAGCGCTTGTGAGAGACAGGGGGCTCTCTATAATTAGGATGGCGGGTGTATATGAGGGGAATATGTATTGTTGGGGATCACGTGCTTATTTTTTCTCATTATGAGGAATCCTTCTTCATTCCAAGCCAATCATGGCTTTGCTTTCTTCTCTATGCTGCCATCTCAAGTTTTCTTATCTCAAGTGTTTCCAGTCACTTGCTTGCTGCACTCCAGTGTTCTCCTTCAGATGCTTTATGTGATGTTTGATTATGCACTTCCAATTTTGGTCTTTCTTTGTGGAAGAGGAGAGTGCTGCTTGCCTCCACTGGGTCTTCTTTTCCTCTAGACTTTTTTATGACCATTGTTTTTTATTTAGTAAATACTTTCAACCTGCTAATAAAAATATATTTTTTTAAAGTAAGTTAATGTGGACAGGTATCACAATTTTATAATTATTGAATGCAGTGAGGAACTACCAAATATATTTTTTAATGTATAGAAAAAGTTACAGCATTGAAATGTCACTTGAGAAATTTTAACTTAATATATATTACTCATTTGCTTTAAATTTTTTATATAATTGACAGAAAGGACCTTGAGGATATCTGTATATTAGTTCTAGAACAGCAAGAATTTTGTGAAAAGCAGAAGTCAACTATATTGACAAACTAAACAGACAAGAGTAAACAAGTTACAAAAGTTACTTAAATTTACCCTGAAGAGAAAGAGACTAGAGGCAAATTTTAAAGCAAGAATTATAGGGTATTTTAAAAATCATTTTCATGTTATGAGAAAAATTCGAGAAGTCTGTTTTGCAATTCCATATGCAAGCATGTGATGACATACATTAATGTTCACCGTACTCTAATAAGACACACTAACCTTCACCAAATAACATTTTAAATACATGAAAAAATAAACAAAGAAAGGAAGGGAGAGTGTATTCCTACCAGATATCAAGACTTATAAAAATTTTGTAATTAAGGCTATTGGTATTGATGCAAGCATAAATCAATAAAACAGAATAGAGCATCTAGATGGGAAAAATAGACACACCTATAAGGAAACCCGATTTATCACAGAGTAAGTTTGCAGACTGGTAAGAAAATTGCAGAGTTATTTGAACAAAGATGGAACGATTAATTTCATAGAAAAAGTAAATAAAATAAGATTTCTATTTCATACTATATACAAAATATTATCATACCTTAAAGCTCAAAATGAAAAAATAGAGCTATCAAATATTTAGAAAACATCGCAGAAGAATAACTATATAAATTTGACTTAAGGAATAACTTTAGGCCGTGTCTAAAACCTAGGTCTTAATTTTTTTTTTTTTTTAAGTTGTGGGATACATGTGCAGAACATGCATGTTTGTTATGGAGGTAAACATGTGTCATGGTGGTTGGCTGCACTTATCAACCTGTCACTTAGTTTTTAAGTCCCACATGCATTAGCTATTTGTCCTGATGCTCTCCCTCCCTTTGACACTCACCAACAGGCCTTAGTGTGTGTTCCTCCCCTCCCTGTGTCCATGTGTTCTCATTGTTCAACTCTCACTTATAAGTGAGAACATGTGGTGTTTGGGTTTTGTTCTTGTGTTATTTTTCTGAGGCTGATGGCTTCCAGCTTCATCCATGTCCCTTCAAAGGGCATGATCTCATTCATTTTGTGGCTGCATAATATTCTACCATATATATGTACCACATTTTCTTTTTCCAGCCTATCATAGATGGGCATTTGGGTTGGTTCCATGTCTTTGCTACTTTGCATAATGCTGCAATTAATATACACAAGCATATGTCTTTACAATAGAACAATTTATATTCCTTTGGGTATATACCCAGTAATGGGATTGCTGGGTCAAATGGTATTTCTGATTCTAGATCCTTGAGGAATCACCACACTGTCTCCCACAATAGTTGAACTAATTTACATTCCCACCAACATTGTAAAAGTGTTCCTATTTCTCCACAGCCTCGCCAGCATCTGTTGTTTCTTGGCTTTTTAATAATCGCCATTCTGATTGGTTTGAGATGGTATCTCATTGTGGTTTTGATTTGCATTTCTCTAATAATCAGTGATGTTGAGCTTTTATTCATGTTTGTTGGCTGCAGAAATGTCTTCTTTAGAGAAGTGTCTATTCATATCTTTTGCCTACTTTTTGATGGAGCTATTTGTTTTTTTCTTGTAAATTTTTTAAGTTCTTTGTAAATTCTGGATATTAGACCTTTGTGAGATGGGTAGATTGCAAAATTTTTCTCCCATTCTGTAGGTTGCCTGTTCACTCTGATGATAATTTCTTTTGCTGTGCAGAAGCTCTTTAGTTTAGTTAGATCCCATTTGTCAATTTTAGCTTTTGTTGCAGTAGCTTTTCATGATTTCATCATAAAATCTTTGCCCATGCCTATGTCCCGAATGGTATTGCCTAGGTTTTCTTCAAGAGTTTTGATGGTTTGGGGTTTTACATTTAAGTTTTAATCCATCTTGAGTTAATTTTTGTATAAGGTGTAAGGAAGGACTCCAGATTCAGTTTTCTGCATGTGGCTAGCCAGTTTTTCCAGCACCACTTATTAAATAGCAAATCCTTTCCCCATTGCTTGTTTTTTTCAGGTTTGTCAAAGATCAGATGATGTTAAATGTGTAGTCTTATTTCTGAGTTCTCTATTCTGTTCCATTGGTCTATGTGTCTGTTTTGGTACAAGTACCATGCTGTTTTGGTTGCTGTAGACTTGTAGTATAGTTTGAAGTCAGATAGCGTGATACCTCCAGCTTCGTTCTTTTGGTTTAGAATTGTCTTGCCTCTGTGGGCTCCTTTTTGGTTCCATATGAATTTTAAAGTAGTTTTTTCTACTTCTGTGAAGAATGTCAATGGTGGTTTGATGGGAATAGCATTGAATCTATAAATTACTTCGGGCATTATGGCCATTTTCACTATATTGATTCTTCCTATCCATGAGGATGGAATGTTTTTCCATTTGTTTGTGTCCTCTCTTATTTCCTTGAACAGAGGTTTGTAGTTCTTCTTCAAGAGATTCTTTGTGTTCCTTGTTAGCTGTATTCCTGGGTATTTTATTCTCTTTGTAGCAGTTGTGAATGGGAGTTCATTCATGATTTGGCTCTCTACTTGTTTATTGTGGGTGTATAGGAATGCTGGTGATTTTTGCACATTGATTCTGTATCCCGAGACTTTGCTGAAGTTGCTTGTCAGCTTAAGGAGTTTTTGGACTGGACAATGGGGTTTTCTAAATATAGGATCATTTCATCTGCAAATAGAGACAATTTGACTTCCTCTTTTACATTTAGATGCCGTTTGTTTGTTTGTTTGTTTGTTTTTCTTTTTCTTGCCTGACTGCCCTGGCCAGAACTTTCAATACTATGTTGAACAGGAGTGGTGAGAGAGGGCATCCTTATCTTATGGCAGTTTTCGAAGGGAATGCTTCCAGCTTTTTCCCATTCACTGTGCTATTAGTTGCGGGTTCATCATAAATATATCTTACTATTTTGAGATATGGTCCACCAATACGTAGTTTATTGAGAGTTTTTAACATGAAGGGAAGTTGAATTTTATCAAAGACTTTTTCTGCACCTATTGGGATAATCATGTGGTTTTTGTCATTGGTTCTGTATGTGTGATGGGTTACCGTTTACTGATTTGCATATATTGAATCAGCCTTGCATTCCAGGGATGAAGCCAGCTTGATTGTGGCTGATAAGCTTTTGGATGTGCTGCTGGTTTCGGTTTGCCAGTACTTTATTGAAGATTTTTGCATCAGTGTTCATCAGGGATTTTGGTGTGAAGTTTTCTTTTTTTCTGTTGTGTCTCTGCTAGGTTTTGGTATCAGGATGATACTGGCCTCATGAAATGAATTAGGGAGGAGTCCCTCCTTTTCGATTTCTTGGAATAGTTTCAGAAGGAAGGGTACCAGCTCCTCTTTGTACTTCTGATAGAATTCTCTTCCTGAGGCCCTGGCTGGAGTTAGAGTTCCTGCAGGGACACCTGGCAACCACAGTGTTGACTGCTGCCCCTCCCACAAGGAGCTCAGAAGGCTTAGACAGCAGGCAGCCACATCAGTGGTGATGGCCCCCCCTCCCCCTGGTAATATGGAAGGCTTAGGCCAATTCTAGCCAGTTGAGAATCTGGGCAGCTTTGCTTTTGGAACCCAGGACCCTGGTGTCATGGGCTCACGAGTGGGATCTTCCAATCCATGGGTCGTACAGTTCCATGGAAAAAGCACAGTTTCCCAGGCTGGGTAGCATACTCCCTCACCACATCCCTTGGGTAGGGGTGAGGGCTTCCCTGCCCCATGTGGCTCTTAGGTGGGCCGTGGTCATGCCAGCCACCTAGTCAGTCCTAATGACACAACCTGGATACCTCGATTGCTGGTGCAGGATTCACACATTGTTTTGTATCTTTTTGATGGGAGCCTCCAATCGTCCAGGTCTTAATTTTTCTATAAAGTACATTATATCTAAGTATTAACAAAGTTAAATAAGTCTTATTAAATTAAAACAGAATAACGTAAAAAAAAATGTACCCCATAGAACAGTGAAAACAGTTAGTCCTAAACTGGTAGCAGCTACTTATTTAATAGATAACTGAGAAGTAATTAATAACCAACATTTTAAAAAATCTCCTAAGGAAAAGAAGAATAAGGGAAGTACCACAGTAGTAAAACGGATGAAAAAACCTCAATAGATAATTGTTAAAAAGTTATACCCTTTTACATGACACAAAATGTGAAAATTTATGAAGTCAAAGAATGACAGGAATATAGAACAATGTTAACATTTATCTATTAATATGAAAATTATTGAGATCAATTTATTAAACAATTTCATTATGTAATAAAATCAACTATGTACAAAACCTAAGACTCAAGAATTTCACTCTTTGTTATATCTTCTTAACGATTCTTGAGAACATGAACTGTGATTCATGTCCAAGAATGTTTCTCTTCTGCTTGTAATTCATCCCCCATAAAAATGACAATTTCTAGTTAGTAAGAGTCATGTCCTCTGTAATCTCAGTGATGTTGACTATTGCCACATCAAGTTCCCTATTAGTTAGCTATCTCCTCACTGAGGAACTGTTTTCATGTTTGGCTCATCCTTACCCTTTTATGAGAAAATTATGCCTTGTAGATTCTTATCAGTCTTTCTCAGGAAGTAGACATTTTCTTTCAGTAAAGAAGAGATATTAGGGGGAGATCATCAGATACAATGGTTAGAAGCCCAGGCTCCGGACTCTTCTGTTCTTTCTGACAGCAGTTAGGAGACTTTGGGCAAAGAACTAAAGTCTTCTGAGTGCCTGTCTGTGCCATCTGAGAATAATGAACCAGTGCTAAGAAAGGAAATATCATTGCGTGTTGAAGTCCCTGTCCTCTCAGAACATATTCTGCTAACTCCTCAGTATATATGTAGAATTTCCTTCCATAAAAGAAATACTGTATCACAACATTTAAATTAGGTATATCTGCTACATCAAATATGCCTTTCTTTGAATTTTGAAATTAACTAATGGTGGAAAGTTTCTTAAATTCTTATTTTCTTTGAAAGTAAAATCTGTTTGTTGATGTTAATTTTCATACCTCTGAATATCAAGACACATTAATTAGAATTCTATTTTTAAAATTCATTGTTTCTTTGTTTTATAGCCAGAAACTATTAAATGTCAAGTCTTATCTAAAATTCTCACATAACAAATAAATATGATGTTCAAATATAACAATAATTTTAATTGCAATTTTATTTTAATAATTAACACATGAAACCCCATTGTCTATATGATTTCTAAAAGATCTTTATTCAAGAATAGTAAATTAAACATTTTATTACTCTGAAAAATGAAATCCAATTAAAAAGTCTCCTTTTACTAGTTATTAATAATTTTATAATATCAAGAGACATTCTGACTTTTTAGTTTATAAACAAGAAGGGATTAATAAAGCATGGCAACCACAAAATATATCTGATTATTCACTAAAATGAGAGATGATATTGAATATGTCAATATTTGTCTAAAGTAAAATATGGAAAAGTACAACAACAAAAACTATTCCAAATTGCTAATTGAGTTAATGGATTATAGCTAATATTAGTCATCCATGCTACATATATAAAACTTGATTATATGTTGAAATAAATTTTTGTAGAAAATTATATTTTTATGTGATTTAGTTTGTTTTATACAGAGCATTAAAATATTTTATCTACAGTAAAATTAAGAATTTTTTTATAAACCATAAAGGGTGTTCTGCAAAAGAACTATTTTTTCTAAATAAAGTTGTTATAAATGTACTTTTAAATTGTTAAAATAATTTTCTAAATAATGATATAACTTAAGAATAACAAAGAGTTAATAGTGTTGCGGTATGGAGTTTGAATATGTTTTAAATAAAACAAAGGGGCTTTCCAATATATAAATATAATGTTTTAATTTTATTGTTTTCAGTATTTGAATTTTGACATATTTAGGTTTTTAATTCTAGCTTTTATTTTAGTCTAAGAAAAATCATTCACATTATATATAAAATGTTCAGTTCTTCCCTAGTGACATATAGTTATAAGAGAAATATAGATAGATGAATGGATGGATGGATGGATGGATGGATGAATGGATGGATAGATAGAGATTTGGCTATAGACATGCATGTTAAGAATGTACTATGTACCAACATTGTAAATCCAATTACAGCACATTTAAAAATACAAAAAATAAAATGTAACACATTTTTTTCTATAATTAGATTGGTACTCCTTTTGACGTGCTCACCCTATTGAGTAATTTAAGAATAAAAAATAAATAGAGATCAGTCCAACATTCATGGTTCATTTCAATGATTTAAATGTTCTCTTTGGGTACTTCAGCCTATTTTGTTTAAATATCCAGGCTTTCCAACATCCTTCTCTTTCTCCCTCTTCTGATGTTTTGGTGTAAGAGGAAGGTCTTGCATGAGCTCGTGGGGGTGGTAAAGATATAACCTCCTATAATAAATTTATATTAGATGCTTGTATTGCCGATGAACTCGTATGGTCTCTCCAGCAATGGTCCTTTTCCACTTTCTACTGTTCGTCTTTCTGGAACTTGAAGATTTAAGACTGTGTGTCTGGTTCTCATGGGTCTATTCCCTCTCAATTGAGTCATGTTCAACAATTTTCCCTGAAACTCCATCTCAACTCTTGTTAGAATTTCCCAGACCTCGGATATAGTTCACATTTTTCTCCATCCAGTTGGCTTGCCCTAAGTTCTATTACCACTGAGACACTTTGGCACCTTCTGAAAAGATTATCAGTCAAGCTCAACCAACTTTCACATAAACTCCCTAAGGGCATATGGGAGTTCACACACCCAGAAACCAAGCACTGGCAGCTAGAGGAAAATAAAGACCTAAACATGCTCTTCTACTAAGTTTATTTTAATCCCAAGTTGGCATTTGTTCATTTCCTGTGTCTCAAACATTTTTCCTAGAATTACTATCAATTTTTTAAACACTTCTCTCTAGGAAGTATACAGAATGAGAGGCTGCAAAACATGTGTCTCAATATGTTCTTATTCTATTTCTATCTTTCAGATATTCTCCATAATAAGCTGCACCAGAAAGGGCAGGTTATATACATATGCTGTGACATCAAATTTCACTAAAAGATTGTGCTCGGTCGCACTGAACTAAGCTTCAAGTCAGGCCTTTTTAGCAATAAAGAGATGGACAACACCCAAACAAATAGAACATTATGCCACAGAGACAGTTAAAATTAAACTAGCAAGGTAGTACTTAGAAAAGTTCATAAATTTGAAGTCTATTGACTATTTTTGTGAAATTTCAGAAAATATACACTCTGTGTGTGTGTGTGTGTGTGTGTGTGTGTGTGTGTGTGTGTGACAGAGTATCGCTCTGTCGCCCTGGCTGGGGTGCAGTGGCACGATCTCCGCTCGCTGCAACCTCCGCCTACCAGGTGCAAAGGATTCTCCTGTCTCAGCCTCCGGAGTAGCTAGGACTAGGGGTGCCCGATACTACACCCGGCTAATTTTTTGTATTTTTAGTAGAGACGAGGTTTCACCGTGTTAGCCAGGATAGTCTTGATCTCCTGACCTCGTGATCCGCCTGCCTCGGCCTCCCAAAGGGTTGGGATTACAGGCATGAGCCACCGCGCCCGGCCTACACTCTATGTTCTACAAAAAACTGTGTGATCAAGTCCACCAGACTTAATTATAATATGTTTACTACCATTCAAGGAAGGTAGAAAATTTAGAAATTATTTTCTTTTCTAACAAAAACTGGATTTAAAACTACTGTTTCAATAAAGATTTACATTTCATGATCAAAATATGAATGCCTTATTTCACATCTGCTACATCAGATTTATTCAAAATGGTCATTTCCCACATCCCCAGCAGGGCAGATGAATATCTTGGAATGTCCAGAGAGAAAGCCATATCTGAAAAGGAAAATGTAAATTAAAATAATATTCACTAAAAACGTTATTACACTTTCAAAGTGATTTTTCTGTTAAATCACCATTTCCTCCACCATTCAGAGGTAAAACTGACAAATGGAGTTAGCATAATGGAAAAGTAAAGCAATTGGTCATTACTAAAATCACGTAAAATTTGAATTTTAAAATCCTATTTTATTTTATGCATCTGGTGCTTCAGAGTAAGAATCAAACTAAGTAAATAGATATACATACTGAACATTTTTTTCATATGTAAGCTGAAAATATTGCTATTCATAATAGAAGTAGTCTTCAAGGGAACTAAATTTAAAGAATAATTGAATTTATCTTTTTACTGCTCTACTATAAATATCTACTGCTATTCTATTCTTATTGAGGGATTTTTTTGTAGCATAGTCTCCATTTAACATACATGTCAGTTCATTTTGTGCAAAGCTTTTTGTTTAAGTAGAAGAGACATTTTTCGTATTTCTAGAGAGAAAAAGTAAAGAAGAGAGTATTCAAAATTTAAAACTGTATTCAACATTTAAAAATAAGTTTGCTATTTCATTTGCCATAATGACAGGCGGGCATTATATTGTCAGAAATTAAATGATTATTTTTTCTTTATTCCAAATTGCTAATTGAGTTCATCAGTGAGTATATGCTTTCACAAATGTATAATATCATATATACACATAACACATCCAGATATGAACACAAAAGTTGAACTTTTTATTCTTTTCTTAATACTTAAAGTATTTCTTCCCTTTAACAGAGTTGTCTCCCTATGTTTTCCTTTTCTTTAAGTCTATAAAGTACATGAATGCATGATCTTTTTGCTGATTTTATCCACATAACCCCCAAAGTACTTAAAATACTCTCTTGTGTATATATTTTCTTCTTAAAAATAAATTTTAAAAGTAATGTGACTAAATTTAAAATAGAAACAATAAAATACACTACAATTTAGCACAATACAATGTAATATAATATTAAATATAATATAAATACAAATTTGAGGTCAGAAACCAATGTTTAATAATTAATTTGTTCATTTAGGGAATGTTTACATATTTATTCTCCTGTTCTAAATTTATGATGAATTTTTTTTAATTATACTTTAAGTTCTAGGGTACATGTGCACAACGTGCAGGTTTGTTACACATGTATACATATGCCATGTTGGTGTGCTGCACCCATTAACTCGTCATTTACACTAAGTATATCTCCTAATGCTATCCCTCCCCACTCCTCCCACTCCACGACAGACCCCGGTGTGTGATGTTCCCCTTCCTGCATCCAAGTGTTCTCATTATTCATTTCCCACTTATGATTGAGAACATGCAGTGTTTGGTTTTCTGTTCTTGCAATAGTTTGCTAGAATGATGGTTTCCAGCTTCATCCATGTCCCTACAAAGGACATGAACTCATCCTTTTTTATGGCTGCATAGTATTCCATGGTGTATATGTGCCACATTTTCTTAATCCAGTCTATCATTATGATGAATTATTTTAATCTTTATCTTCACGTTCTTCAAGAACATGAAATTGTCTATGTAGTAATAATATCTTTAGTTTTAACATTCTAAAATTCTGAGTTTCTAGAACAATAAAATGGCAGTGGAGGCAAATAAATGTCCAAAAGAAGGAAGAGATAGTGACAAAATCTTAAATGTATACGGAAAAATGGAGGCCTTCTTTTAATATGGGAGAAAAGTGAGACAGACTACACTCATAGAAACAGAAGAGCAAATATTTATGAAATAAAAAGTATGAATTTACAAATATTTATTTTAAAGTATTAAAAGTATATTCAGCCAAAAATGTTTAGTTAGCAGCAATTAAAAATATATGTCTAATCCAGTGTTTCTCAAAGCAAGAACAGCATCTGTTACCAAGCAACTCTGTTAAAAATGAAGATTTCTGCTTTGCACCACTGAATAGGAATCCTTTAGTATGGAACTTGGAAGTATGCATCTGAAGCATCCACCCTAGGTGATTCTGATGCATGTTAAGCTTTGAGATTCACTGGGAGTGTACAGTTGGAAGAGATTCCATGAGCAATTACTTGCTGATTGCCTATTGCAACAGTGGCAGGCACTGTTATCGGAAAATATGAGTGGAGGGAAAAAAAAAAAAAAAAACAGAAAAAAAAAGTGCCCTGGTGAAGCTTACATTCTAGAAGGAAAGACTCATATGCAGAAAGAAAACAGATAACGCTATAATGTGTTTAAAATCATCAAGACAGAATCAGTTAGGCAAGATGGTAGAAAAGAGAAGCCAGGGAAGTGTTAACATGCAGCATGTTGGAATCAAAATACTAAGCATAAATAGAGAAGGATAATCAGAGAGCAAGAGGAAGGCAAAAAGAGGACAATTCCATAAAATTTAGAGGGAAAAATAAGAAAAAAAGGGGGGGGAGGGGAGGGGATGTGCAGGTCAATCTTCTAAAAACTATAGGCTGGGCTCTGTGGCTCACACCTGTAATCCCAGAACTTTGGTAGGCTGAGGCGGGCAGATCACTTGAGGTCAGGAGTTCGAGACCAGCCTGGCCCACATGGCGAAACCGCATCTCTACTAAAAATACCAAAAATTAGCCAGACATAGTGGCAGTCTTCTGTAATCCCAGCTACTCAGGAGGCTGAGACAGGAGAATAGCTTCAACTGGGGAGGCAGAGATTGCAGTGAGACGAGATTGTGCCGTTGCACTCTAGCCTGGGCAACAAGAGCGAAACTCTGTCTCAGGAAAAAAAAAAAAAAAAAAAAAAAAAAAACCTATAGGTAGGTCAAAGTGGATACAGACTGAGGAAAGGTAATTGGGGAGGGCAGTATGGGAGAGATACAGGATATGCACGTCTCTTTTGTTAAGACAGATTAAGCAGTAAATATACCAAGAGCTCTAAGAGCAAGTCTTGTATCTTCTCCAAAAGGGAGCAGGTTATTACAATTGAATGATGGTGTACTGAGGCATGCCATGAAAATGTGGTGGAGGTGTGACTAAAATGAATGAAAGAATGAATGAGTGCAGGAATGAAATAATATTCAAAACACCTAATTTGTACATCTGTCCCATGTCAGTGGGCTCTTTACCTAACAGAGGGGAGAAATTGTGTAGAGATTACACACTGGGACTGATCTGGACACCATACTCTGGCTATCTATATACTATTATCACTGCTAGGATAAAGTTAAAAGTCTCATATGAAACTGTAATTTGGATTTTAATAGCATATATTGGAGTAATGGGAAATACAGGGAAAAAATAAAACAGTGTTTATTGACAAATGTGTCTAACTGATGTCTTCTTATCAAATTATGTATTTTTAAAGAATTAAATATTCTATTAGAATTGTAATTAAGCATGAGGGATCTGCTTTGTTTTCTCAATGTAATTTAAAAAACCCATCGACTATAATATATCAAAATGAGATGAGAAGACACTAGACGCCAGACTTCTGTCTCTTTCTGGAGAATACTGAGCTTATTTCCTCCTCAAGTAAATGGAGGCTATTTACTCTCTCTTTTTTCTGCATTGTGTATAGAACACATCTCTAATATCTTTAGATGCCTGGCAGTTTTCACTTTGTCATTTAGAACTCAACTCAAGTAGCACCTTTTCAGACAGGCTTACAATGATCACCATATCTAAATTTTGGATTGGCAAACAGCCTTGTTTGCAAATTGGATTGGCAAACCAATCAATTCTCCCAATATCGTCTTATTTAATTGTATTCTTTCATACCTTATTACTTTGTTCGTCCACTCCCTGCACCAGGTAGACTGCAAGCATTTTAATGTAGGATACTTTTTTTACTAACCACATATTAGACACTAGATAAAATTCTGTTAAAAAGGAATATTGTTTTCTTTTTGTAAATAAAAGTAGCATACAATATTCAAAAAACAATATGTTAATTGATATGACTAAGAGGAAAGAGACACTGAATTTTGGATTAAATCAAACATAATAAAAATGACATGATAAATAAAAATAAAGAGATCTTTAAAATCGCTGTGCGCACTTTTGTGTGAGTTTTCAACTCATTTTGAGCACAAATGCTGGATCGTATGGTAACAGTATGAATAATTTTGCAAGAAACTGCCCAGTTGTTTTTCAGAGTAGCTGGGTCATCTTGCAGTTTCACCAGCAATGAATTAATTCCTATTGCTCCACATTATTCCCAGGAATTGACTCTGTTAAGTGCTCTGGATTTGGCCATTTTAACAGGTGTATAGGTTCTCATTGTTTTAATTTATATTTCTCTATATGATGTGACGCATCTTTTCATACACAAATATTTTAAAATACAATTTTTAAAATAATTAGATATCAATAGGTCAGGAATTCTCTTGATATACATGAATTTCTGCTTCTTCATGCAATTAGTTGATGATCTCATTATTCTAAATGGATGAAACAGAATCTGTAATTCTAAATTCATCATTCCCATTCCCTCCACATAGCTAGTCTTTTGAGACCATATTTTTATGTTTTATCTGAAATGCAATTAGAAATAAATTTTAATAACATGAGCTTGATAAGATAGCCTTATTATGGTTTCTGCAAAGATTAGATGTATGTGAATTTTGAATAAGATAATACACTTGCTTTTTTGATTTCTTATTTCTCAGTTTTAAAGATTGGTATATTTGTGATACAAGGCCTATATCAGAAATGTTTGGCAAATATATTATCTCATTCTGTGGCTAGCTTTTAGTGTTGTTCATTTTATAACAGTATCTCTTTCACAAGTTTCAAATTTTAATAAAGTCTAACTCAGCAATTTTTTTCTTTTGTGAATCATGATATAGAAATCTACATCGTATCTAAAAACTCATCACTAACTCAAGGCCTTATAGATTTTTCTTGTTTTCTTCTACAAGTTTCATAGTTTTGTATTTCATATTTACATCTGTAATTCATTTTGAGTTAATTTTTATGATAAAGGTAAGATTTGTGTCTAAGTTAATTTTTGTGCATTTGGATATCCAGTTGTTCTAGCTTCATTGATTGGGAAGATTTTCTTTGTTCACTGAATCGTGTTTGTCACTTGGTAAAAACTCCATTGACTACGTTTGCATAATTCTATTCCTAGGCCCTCCATATTTTATCAGTGATCCATATTTATATTCTTCCACCGCTATCACACTGCCTGGATTACTATAACTTCATGTATCTGTTCTTTCATTAATACCACACTGTCTGGATTACAATAGCTTCATAAGAGCCAAAAGCAGGTAGTGGGAATCCTCCAACATTTTTCTTCTCTTCAGTACTTTTTTTTTTTCAAGTGAAAGTGAAGGGATAAGGGAAAAGCGGGAGGGGAGGACGGCTTCTCTTCAGTGTTTTGTTGGCTATTCTAGGTCTTTCGCCTTGACAAACTTTAGAATTTGTTTGTCAATATCTACAAAATAGCTTGCAAGGATTTTACTTGGGATTAAGTTAAATCTGAATTGCAAGTTGGGAAGAACTGACATCTTAACAATAATTAGTCTTTCAATACATATTATAAATATTCCTGTGTTTATTTATATCTTCTTTTACTTTTGTCACACAATTTTTGTAGTTTTCGATACACGTAGATCTTTTACATATTTTATTAAATTGTTACTTAAGTGTTTCATGTTTGGAAGCTATTAATTTCTTTTAATTTCTACTTTCAATTTTTCATTTCTATTGTAGAGAATAGCAATCGATTTTTCTACTTTAACACAGTATCCTATGACCATAAAGTGCTCATCTATTAATGTCAATTTGTTCTATTCCTTTGATTTTCTTTGTTTATAATTTTTATTTATTTCATGTCAACACTTATTTTAGATATGGGAGTACATATGAAGGTTTGTTACATGGGTATGATTTTTTATTTTGACAGTCATATAATCTGCAAACAAAGACAGTTTATTTCATCCTTTTTGAACTCTATTTTTAATTACCTTTTTTATTTTTACTGCATAGCTTAGAATTTTTAGTATGATGATTAGTAGACTTATTAGAGACAAAATCCTTGGCTTTTTCCTGATCTTAATGGGAAAATATCTAGTTTCTTACTATTAAGATGTTAAATTAAGGTTATTCATAGATGTTCTTTATCAAGTTGAAGTTCCCATCTACTCTTACTTTGTTGAGAATTTTATCATAAATTATTGTAAAATTTTGTCAAATTCTTTTCTGCATGAATTGATGTGATTGTATTTTTCTTTTTAAGCATACCGATGTGGGGGATTACATCAGTTGATTTTAAGGTTTAATACCATTTAAGATATTTTTCATATTTAACCAGGCTTGTATATCTGGAATAAATGCATATTGATTGTTGTGTTCAATTCTAATGTAGGGTTAGGCTCAATTTTCTAACATTTTGTTCAAGATATTTTGCAACTACATTAACGAGAGACATTTCCATAATCATTTTTCTTTCTTGTAATGCCTTTTTCTGATTTGAATATTTGGGTGATAAAATGTCTTAAAATCAGAGAATTTTTCCCTTTGCTTCATTATCTAGAAAATATTCTAGATAATTGATATTATTTTTATCCTAACTGTTTTGTAGAATTCAGTAGTGAAGTCATCTGTGTCTTGAACTTTTGGGGAGAAGTTTGTTAGTTATTGATTTTAAAATACAACTTTTGATTTTTTATTTCTTTTTCTCTATTGTTTTGCTATTTGCAATCTTATTAACTTCTGCTCTAATATTTATTTTTTCTTGCATGCCGTACACTTAAATTTGTCTATTTCTCTAGTTTTCTAAAGTGAGAGTATAAATTATTGATTTTCAATTTTTCTTCTTTTCTTACATATACATTTTATGCCTCCATTTTCTCTCTAAGCACTGTTTTTTGCATCCACAAATTTTGATACATTTTCATTTACTTCAAGAAATTTTAAAATTTATGTTGAGAATTTTTTGATCCAGATGTTATTTAGAAATGTTTTATTTAATTTCCACACATTAGAACATTTTCCAGCTCTATTCCTTTTATTAATATATTGTTAATTGTATTGCTATCTGGAAATATGTCTTCTATGATTTCTACCTTTTGAAACTTGTTAAGGTATATTTTTCTGGCCCAGAATGTAGTCTAATTTTGTGAGTCTTGCATACAAGTTTAAGAATATGTACTCTGATGTCATTGGATGTGGTATAATTTCAATTAGATCAAATTAATTAATGGTGCTTTTCATTCAATTATATTCTTACTGATTTTTTTACTTCCTTGATTTATCAATTTCTAAAAGAAAAACTGTTAAAGTTACCAATTATAATGGTAGTATTGTCTATTTCTGTTTGAATTTATATGAGTTTTACCATTCATAATTTAATATCTTGCTATTAGGCGCATACATATTAAAGATTGTCATGATACCTTAGAGAATTGACCCTTTTGTCATTATTTAATAATAATTTTTAAAACAATAACTTTTTCCACTCCTCGTTTGAATAGGATATTTTTTCATTGTTCTGGAGTGTGCACTGTCTGAAATTAATAGAGTTACTCTGGCTCTCTTTTGATTAGTACCGAAATGGTATATCTTTTTCTAACCTGTTGCTTTCAAGCTGCGTTGATATTTAATGTGGATTTCTTTTAGACAACATATAATAGGGTCATGTTTTTCTTTTATTATTCTGAAAAACTTTCTCTTTTAGTTGGTATCTTTTCATGATTACTATTTAAAATGATAATTGATATGGTGGATTAATACCCTTCATATTTGTAACAGTTTTCTATTCTTTGAATGTGTTCTGTGTTTCATTTTAATTCCTAGCATTTTTCTTTCTTCTCTGGTTTTAATTGAGAATTTTATGATTTTCTTTTAACTTTTACCTTAGCATATCAATGAGTTATTTTTTAATTTATTTTTGTGGTTGCCCTATATAGCTTGCAATATACAATTTTAAGTAATTTATGTCTATCTTCAGATAATACTATTCACTTTATAAGTAGTGCAGTTATCTTTTTAACAGAGTAGTTCCAATTCCTTCCTATCATCACTTATGACATTCTTATCATTCATTTAAATTATCCATATACTATAATATTCCAGTATATTATTATATTATCAATTTAAGGAATAGTATTATTCTTAAGTTAATTAGGAATTTTAAAAAGATTATTTGCCTTCATTTACTTCTCCAATGTTCTCTTCCCCTTTTCCTTTCTTGCTTTCTCTCTCTCACTCTTTCTCTCTCTCTCTCTAATGTACATTGAAGAACTACATAATTTTCCTCTGCCTAGAGAAAAGTATTTAAAATTCTTAATAGGCAGATCTGTTGATAAATTTCCACCATTATGGCTTATCTGAGAAAGTTCATTTCTTGTTCATGAGTAAACAAGGATAATTTCACTGGATTTATTATTCTACCTTGATGTTATTTTTTTCTTTCAGCATTTAAAATATTTCACTGAACTGTCTTTTTACTGCATGGATTCTGACATAAAGTTCACAATAATTCTTACGCTTGTTACTGTTCATGTAATGCTACTTACCCTACACAGTTTCTTTTGAGATGTACTGTTGGTCTTTCATTTTCTTCAGTTTGAAGATGATATGCATAGGTGTATGTTTTTTGTGATTTATTCTGTTTTGGGTTTGCCAAGTTTCTTGGATCTGTGTTTTAATTTCTTTCAAAAATTTTCAGCTATTATTACTATACATATTATGTCTTTTTCTTTATTACTTTTTTCTCCTTCTGGTATCCCCATTACATGTATGCTGTACCTTTTGTAACTGTTTCACTATTCTTTGTACTTGGATATTCTGTTCAGAATTCTACCTTATATTTTCTTTCTGCAATTCAGTGTGCAAATTTTGAGTTTACCTTCAAGCTCACATCTTTCTTTATCTGTTTCCAGTCTACTGATAAATCTATCATAGGCATTTTTCATTTCTCTTCATTTTTTTCACTAGCATTCACTTTTGATTCTTTTTTAGATTTTTCACTTCTCTACTTACATTGCTTGTTCTTGCATACTATCTACTTACGTGCCATTAGAGTTTTTAACATATTAATTATAGTTATTTTAGCTTCCTACATGCTAATTTTAAATCTGTAGAATATCTAAGGCTAATTCTGATGCCTGTCTTATCCCTTCACACTCTATGTCTTTTCCTTGTCTTTTAGATGCTTTGCAATTTTTTGGTGTAACCCACACATGGTATATTAAATAGTACAAAATGAGTTAGCAGATTCTTTAGTATGAGGTTTAGGTTGTTTTGAGTATGCATTCTGCTATGATTAATTCTTCCTATAACTGTAAGAGTCAGAGGTATCTGATCCTGCTGGAATCCTTGTTTTTGCCTCCACTGTTATTATGGTTTTCCCTCAGAACTCTTATTTAGATTTAGTCTGATTCTTCCTGTTCTTTTAGTTGTAGTCCATTGTTTTTATACAGGGGCTCTATTGATATGGGGCTAAAATATTGAAGAAGTGAAGCATTATATAATCTTATGATTTAATGTTAATTGTTTAGTGATCCTGTGCCCCTCAACTATGATCTGAACAATTTTTTTGTTTGTTACCTCAAATCGCTCCAATATCCTTAGGTTAGAGTAGGCTAGAGAGGCCTAGGAGTCAAAGAAATCACTTTTACCCAAGTACGTTAAGGACCAGGTAGAGCCTTTTTCCCTGGATAGTAGGTCTTTGTTTTGAAGAACATTATGTGTGTATTTCACAATGGTATGTTTTCCTCTTGCTTTGCAAGAGCCAAGATGGGATCTTTGTCCAATTTGCACTTGAACATGGTGGGGTTCCTGGAGGTTAAACTCACAAAAGTGTGGATTCTCCCCAACTTTTTGCTCCCTAAAGTAGTTTTTTACTCTTATACTAGTCTACATTCAGCCTCCAGCAATTTGTCAACAATATCATTTAATTGCTCCTAGCAGTTAATGGCTCCAGCAGTTCCTGCTCCAAGTAACCTGATCTGAACTGTCACTCTCTGAATTTGCCTGCCTCTTCAGATTTTCAAGTAGTGATTTGCCCCGAAATGTCAGTTATTTTCTTTAATGGATCCAAGGAAATTCATTTCCAGTGTATTCATCATGTTTTCTTATTGAAAGAATGGGAGAGCTGACTTCCAAGCATTTTACATGTTGGAGCTGAGACAGAGAGTCCTGAATTGCTTTTTAAATGGTGTTTAAATATTACTTACAAGTATTTAAAAAAATATTTGTTTACTCATGATCATGTTATTCAAGTTTTATCAAATAAATAAGGACTAGGGCAATTTGTTCATTTCTGTAATGCTTAAAATCATATATTACTTTGCTGATTTAGACCTTATTTTTTAAAAATATCTTTTATTACGACAATGCTCCAATGATTTATTGTTCTTATAAATGTTTTATAAAGGATTTAGTCATTTTTAAAGTAATTCAAAAGTACATTTGACATCTTGAGGCAATTTTGCCACTTTGAAAAAAGTAAATTTGAAGAAAAAACAAAAACAATCACACAAAAATGCTTCCAGCAAGGATTGTAGTATTTCTTCTTCTTCAGATATTTTACAAATAAAATGCAATAATTGAGGAAAACATGTTTGAGTAACATCTGCTTTCTTCAACTTGTATAGCGTGAAACAGAGAACTTGCTAGAGTATTTCTCATTGTTTCCACTGTGTGTGAATTACTCTGAATATCCAATACATTTTATTCTGCAGTCTCTCATTAAGACCAAAACAGCAAAAGTTTGTGGGCTATCATTTTCTATGCAATATTTAATATGCAAACTAATTTTGAAAGGCAAAAGGCACCTGCACCACAGATTTCAAAGAAATTTGCATAATAAATATAGTACAGACTCAAAGCTTGCCTTGCAGAGGACAATGACAGATGTGTAAGCAGTTTTGTGTGAGAGTCCTGCATAACAAAATTTGCTTTAGAGTTGAATTTCAGGGTCAGGGTAGGACAAGCAATCTATTATAGGATAAACATTTCATGTAAGCAAACATTCTATATTAAAGCATCCAAGGATTATTCTCTAAACAAACTGTGGTGGTGGGAGGTTTTTTTTAATCAAAAAATCTTAGAATTTCTTCTTGAATAATGAGGGGGGCTAAAATTTGAAGATAAGACCCTGTAACCTCTTTTCAAACTGACAAGAGAAAGATTACTAAATGCTGATATTGTTCCTTTTTTCATTTAGTTTATTTATTATGCTGTGTTTTTTTTTTCTGAAATTTGTATCAAATCTTTTTTGTCTATGAGATTGTGATGGTTTTAAATATTAATGAATGAATAACAAAGTAACCGCAAACTATAGGAAAATAATCATGTCTAGAAATATATCTACCAAATTTTTTTCCCACTCTATGAAAATGCACAAAACTAATTGGCTAACAAAGTTAACTTTCTGGTATAGCCCAGAGGAAAACTCCTTTCTCTCAAAAGTGATTTGTAAAGTGATTAATTTGTGATCAGAGATGTATTAACCTCATTGTTATAGTCATTGAACACCGAAATAAAGAATAAACAACGTCTGACATCTACCTAATGACTGCTCCAGGTAAATTATAAGCCAGAGGAACTGTGGACAAATCATTTGCTTTTCCAGACTAATGCCCATACATGTTGTAATTCAGTGATGCCTTACAAGTAAAATCTTTATCATACACAAAAAAGATAACTCCTCACCCCAGTGATTCCCTCATCTGGTCACCTTTGTATTTTTTCTTCTAGCACCCCAGAAAGAATCTTAAATATATTAAGTATTTAATAATTGATGATGTGACTTTTAAAACATGGAATGTTTGACTGTAAGGACAGATTTTACTGGTTAAAAATACTATTTTATAACCTAGATAAGAAACATTAATCAATTAAGTAGAAGTTGATAACACAGTTTATCAGTAAAAATTAGTTTAGCTGATAATTACAGAGACAGAAAATGCAACAGCTTAAACAAGATAGAAGTTGATTCTTCTCTGAGATCAATGTCATTAAGTCAGCAACAATGGTACAATATCCTTGGAGATCCTGACTCGTTTCACTTTACCAATCCGCCATCTTTAGGGTTTGAAAGATAACTTGGTGGCATTCATATCCAAGTAAAGAGGATGAAAGTAGAAACAAATAAGTATGGGCTCAGGTTGTGAGCCCATCCAACTCTCTCTTATGGATCATTCATGGAAATTACCATATCACTTTTCACTTATATCTAACTTGAATTAACTTTAGTCAAATGATCACATTTAGCTTTGAGGATGATAGAGTAATGTAGTCTCTACTTTGAACTGTTGCTGATCACCTAAAAATTGAGGTAAAATTACTGTGGAGGAAAGGAGTAGAAATATTACAGACAAACCTCCATCCCTTATCCCTGCACTTACACAAATGTGTTACTAAATGACAAAATATAAACATTAATATAAATATTTTCAAGCAAAAAGAACAGCATAAAGGATTAAATCCATTAATAATTTCTCATAATTTGTCTTCAGAACATCTGCAAAAAGTATTCATCTCTCTTTCTCATTACTACACATTTACCCTGCTCTTTAAGTTATTTCACTCTTTTATGTAACAAGATCCCTCTCCATCAAAACTGTGCAGATCATAAAGTTGACTGATCACAAGTCTATTGGTTTTTGTATTCTCAGAACATCTAACATAAACCTACGCACACAGCTGTCACTCAGTACATATATACATAACAATAATTAGAAGTATATGTATGTATACAAATATACATATATCACAAGATATTAAGCATATATTAATAAGTAACACATTTAAAGTGATATATACAGATTGACATTTTAGTTCATTTGATGAAGTATATATAAATTAACTTTGTATATATAATTATAAAATTTATATATATTTATATATAATAATATATATAATAGGATAAAAGATGTTTCCAAGTAAAGTGCTTTATTTCGCAATAAATATATATACATATACAACTTTGTATATATAAATATATAATTTATATATAAATTAACTTTGTATATATAAATATATAAAAAGTATATATAAATTAACTTTGATCATTATTTGTGTAATATAGTTAGTATGACCTTTTCTTTCTTGAGATGGAGTTTTGCTCTTGTTGCCCAGGCTGGAGTGCAATGGCATGGTCTAGGGGCACCACAACCTCCGCCTCCCTGGTTCAAGTGATTCTCGTGCCCAAGCAGCTGGGATTACAGCCATGTGCTACCACGCCCAGCTAATTTTGTATTTTTAGTGGTGACAGGGTTTCTCCATGTTGGTCAGGCTAGTCTCGAAGTCCTGACCTCAGGTGATCCACCCACCTTGGCCTCCCAAAGTGCTGGGATTATAGGCGTGAGCCATCGCACTCGGCCTAGTGTGATCTTTTAAACTACTCCTTGGTTTGCAGAATTAATAAAACAAACAATTAAAATTATACATATATGACTTCTACTTCTGATCAAAATGAAAAAGACAGGACCTAGATTAACTTTTCCAGATAAAACATTGAAAACAGAATAGCCAAATATATAAAACAAGGGTTTGTAAGATACCGAACATAAGGCTTTGCAAGGGACTGGTTCTTGAGAAGTAAAAATCAAAGGAAATGAGCACTATGATGAATCAAGTCACAGACCTGAAAGAACTTCCAGGCCACGTAGCAAGGAGGAAATGCAGGCATAGACCCGTGGACTCCCTAAGTTGAGGAGACAAACTGCGGATGTAGGAATAACAAGAGATCTTAAATTTGCAAAACTGAGTATAACACAAAAAACTAGCCGGGCGCGGTGGCGGGTGCCTGTAGTCCCAGCTACTCGGGAGGCTGAGGCAGGAGAATGGCGTAAACCCGGGAGGCGGAGCTTGCAGTGAGCTGAGATCCGGCCACTGCACTCCAGCCTGGGCGACAGAGCGAGACTCCGTCTCAAAAAAAAAAAACAAAAAACAAAAAACTGAGTATAACAAATGAGAGACTAAGAAGAAGAAACATCTCCAGAGATTTTCACAAGATCCCTCTTAAGTATTCAGATGAATACCAATGAGCTCAGGAGCACGAGGAAACAATCCAAGGCCAAGGAAAGAACAAATATAAAGACTAAAGCTAACAGTGTACAGCACTCACACGGAGCTGCGAATCCTGCTTGTTCCCATCAGTCAGCCCGTAAAATCTCATTATTCATGGGACATTGGGTACAGTAAACAGAAACCTTCTGCCTCAGTAGTGAGATATAATTTGTTTTAGGCAGAACACTGCTTCATTCCCACAGAAAAAAATAGAATAAAAGCAACACCTGAAAGGATAAAAGATGTTTCCAAGTAAAGTGCTTTATTTCACAATAAATTTCAAGAATATATGTAAGATTGTAAAACATCCATATCCAGAATCCAACGAGGTAAAATTCACAGCACCTGGGATCCAATAGAAAATTACCAGTCATGAAAAGAAATGGGAAACTACAACCCAATGAGGAGATAATCAATTGAAACTTCCCAAGAATTGGCACAGATGTTAGAATTACCATACAAAGCAATTAAAAATGTATTATAATTGTGTTCCATATGTTGAAAAGCTATTTAGAAACATGGAAGATATAAAAACAGAATGAAATCAAACTTCTAGATATGAAAAATGCACTATCTGAAATGAAATATATAATGACTTGAATTAATAGCAGACTAGAATTTGCAGAAGAAAATGTTAATAATTTTTATGACATAGCAATAAAACCTATGCAAAAGGAAAAATAAAAAGAAAAAATAAGTTTTAAAAATTTGAAAAGAGCATCAGTGTGCCATGAAAAAAAAATGCAATAGTCAAATGTATGTAGGATGTCCCCAAAGGAAAGAAAAAAGCATAGAGTGACTACACTATCTAGTCTTGTCAAGAATGGAATTTCTATTGATGTGGGACTTTTCGGTTCAAAACCAGAAAAGTCTTAGTAAAATTGTGATTTATTGGTCATCATAGCAGAGAGTGATGTGCTAGAGAGTGCAAACATTTTTTTAAGAAAATAGTTGCTGGAAAATTGCCACATTAAATGATAAGTATTACCTCAGAGATCCAAAAATATTGAAAAACTCTGAGAACAAGAATTGAAAGAAAAAATAATTAATTCTAATCATAATCGAATTACTTAAAACCAATGACTTAAAAATGATTTTAATTTAGGTTAAAATCTAAATGCAGCCAGATGATAAAAGATGCATTGTGTGCAAAGGAGAAAAGTTTACAAAGGCAGCAGATTTGGGCCAGGCCCGGAGGCTCACGCCTGTAATCCCAGCACTCTGGGAGGTCAGGGTGGGCAGATCACGAGGTCAGAAGACAGAGACCATCCTGGCTAACACGGTGAAACCCTGTCTTTACTAAAAACACAAAAAAATGGCCAGGCGTGGTGGCGGGCGCCTGTAGTCAGTCCTAGCTACTTGGGAGACTGAGGCAGGAGAATGGCATGAACCTGGGAGGGGGAGCTTGCAGTGGGCTGAGATCGCACCACTGCACTCCAGCCTGGGCAACAGAGCTAGACTGCATCTCAAAAAAAAAAAAAAAAAAAAAGGGCAGTAGATTTGTTGTAAAATACAGTACAAGCAAGAAAACAGCAGAACAATTATTTTTAAATACAAATAATAATAGCAATAACACTATCGACTTAGAGTTCTCTACCCACCTGTCTTAGTCCATTTGTGTTGCTATAAAGAAATACCTGTTGGGAGGCCGAGCTGGGTGGATCACTTAAGGTCAGGAGTTCAAGACCAGCCTGGCCATCACGGTGAAACCCGGTCTCTACTAAACATACCAAAAAAAAAAAAAAAAAAGCCAGGCATGGTGGCCCGTGCCTATAGTCCCAGGTACTCAGGAAGCTGAGACCAGAGAATCACTTGAACCCGGGGAGCGGAGCTTTCAGTGAGCCGAGATAGCACCACTCCACTCCAGCCTGGGTGACAGAGTGAGACTCTGTCAAAAAAGAAAAAAAAAAAGAAAAGAAATATCCGAAGCTGGGTAATTTATTCAAAAAAAAGAATTATCTCACAGTTCTACAGGCTATACAGAAATGTTTCCAATATTTGCTTCTGAGGAGGGACTCAGGAGTCTCTCACTCATGACAGAAAGTGAAGGGGAGCTGGCATGTGCAGACATTACATGGTAACCAAGGAAGCAAGAGGCAGGGGGGACGGTACCAGGCCCTTTTTAACAACTCACTCATGCGGGAACACGTGGGAACTAATAATGCCAGAACCCACTCATTACTGCCAGGACAACACCATGCCACTCATGAGGGATCCACTTCCATGACCCAACACTTCTCATTAGGCCCCACCCTCAACATAGTGGATCAACCTCCAACATAAGGTTTAGAGGGCCAAATATCCACACCATAACACTAGCCAAATGTCTCTCTTTCAAATACAAAGGCAAAATAAAAACTTACTCATATGTTTAAGCAAAATTAAAGTAAGTCACAATAGCAGACACATACTACAAGAAATGTTAAAGGAAGTTCTTCAGACAGAAAGAAAATTGTATCAGATGGAATGTGCATCTGTACAATGAAATGATGAATATAGAAAATGATAACTGCATGAGCTACTATATAAGATTATTTTCTTACTATTTAAACCACTTTTTATTTTAAATGACTGTTTAAACAAAAATAACACTTTAGAATGGATTTATTATACATGTGTGAGTAAACTATACGACAACAATAGCACAAATATTAGAAAACAAATGAATGTACGCTGTTTTCAAGTTCTTATATTGTGGGAAGTAGCATAATAACACTTGAAAGAAGATGCCAGTACGTTAAAGTTCCGTACTATAAAACCTCAAGAAACCGGTAACAAAAAATACAAGAGTTTTATCTGTAAGGCAAAAAAGGGGAATAAAATGCAATTATTAAAAAATAGTTAATCAAAAAGAAGACGGAGAAAGGAGAAAGGGGGGTAAAGAGCAGATAAAACAAGTAGAAAATAAAAACAACCTGAAAACTTTAAATCTAAGCATATCAATAATCAATGTTACATGTAAATGATTTAAAATTATACAGAAAGTTCATATTGTCGTTATACATAAAGTAATAGAACAGTTGTCTTTTGCTCAGCTGCTTAACCCAACCCAATATTTAGCATCTTATAAATTCTGAAACAGCAGTGGCACCTAGATTCAGGGCTGATTAATTATTTAATGATGCCTCTTACTTTCCTTTTGCATTCCCCCCCCCCATAGATAAAAATGATTTCAAACAATGAAGTAGTGAAACAACAAGTAAATAAAAAATTTAATTAAATGTTTTAAATCATTAGTCCATAACAAATGCTGAATAATCGAATAATGACTGTGCATGAACATTTAAAGATTATCAATTTCAATTCATATCAGAAACCTGACATGGTTTCTGATATAGCTTTGGTCAACTGTTCATCAAGCCAGTATATTAACACTATTTGTAAAATCATAGTACTTAATGAGACCATCATCTTTGCCTTCATGATTATATTATTTAGTCGAAGCTTATGCCAAGTAAGAGAAAATGAAATGGACTGACACCATAAGTAGAATACTCAGGAGATACTCCTTTAGGTATGAAGAGGAGGCAGAGCAAGATGGCCTAGTAGAAACCTCTACTGATAGTCTTCCTCACAGGAACACCAAAATCAACAACTATCTACTTTAAAAAGCTCCTTCATGAGAACCAAAAATTAAGTGAGCAATCACAGTACCTGGTTATAACTTAATATTACTCAAAGAGACACTACATTAGGGCAGGAAAAACAAAAGTTTTAATTGCTGACACCACCCCTCCATCATTCCCTGACAGCAGCCTCATGGCACAGTGAGCAAATCTGTGTGCTTATGTGAGAGAGAACACAGTTACTGTGGAACTTTGCATTGGAACTCAGTGTTGCCCATTTGCAATGTAAAACAACTCTGGGTAGAACTCAGCTGGTGCCCACAGAGTACTTAGTTGAGCCCTAAAGAGAGGGGAAAAGCCCATTCCAACTGTTACACTTTGAGTTTCAGCAAGCTTTGCTAGTGCAGGCTAACATTCTCTGCGGTCCTAAATAAACTTGAAGGGCAGTGTAAATTACAAAGACTGCACCTCCTAGGCAAATCGTAGTGCTGTGCTAGGCTCAGAGCAAAAGGCCTTGGGGAAAGAGGGAGTGGGTTCATGACCTGGTGAGATACCAGCTGGCGCAGTTAAGGGAATGTTAGTGCCACCTCTCCCCCAAACGTAGGCAGTGCAGCTCACAGCTCCAAAAGAAACCTCTTCCTTTCACCTGGAGAGAGGAAAGGAAAGAGTAAAGACGGCTTTGTCTTGTAACTTGAACACCAGCTCAGTCACAATAGGATAGGGCACCAGGAAGACTTATGAAGCCTTCATTCCAGGCCCTAGCTCCTGGATGACATTTCTGGACACACCCTGGCCCAGGAGGAAACTCTTTGGTGGTAACCAAAGGGGTGCTGGTGTCACACCTCCTCTAGCTCCCAGTGACTCAATACAGAAAGAGGCTTCATTTGCTTGGGGAAAAGGTAAGGAAAGAGAACAAGAGTCTCTGGTAATCCAGAGAATTCTTCTGGATCTTATCCAAGACCACAAAAGGTGGTGTCTCTACAAGGCTACCAGAATGACAGTGTTATTGTGCTTGGAGTGCCCTTTAATGCAGATACTGCTACAGTGCTAAAAACTTAGATCACAACATATAAGTCCTTTTGAATACCTGGAAGGCATTCTCAAAAACGGATACAAAAAAATCAGGTCTCACCAGTTTCTGTACCCACCCTCTTTCCCCAAGGCTTTTTGCTCTGAGCCTAGCACAGCACTAAGATTTGCCTAGGAGGTGCAATCTTTGTGACTTAGACCGCCTTTCAAGTTTACTTAGGACCCCAGACTGCAAAGACTACAATAAATACTTAATTCTTTATTGCATAGATACTGACAAATAGGCACAAGTATCAAGACTATTGATTGACTTCACCAAACAAACTAAATAAGGCACCAGTGAATAATCCCACAGAAACAGAAATATGTGACTCTTCAGACAAACAATTCAAAATATTTGAATTATTTGCTGAGGATCAAAAAAGCTCAAGATAACACAAAGGAACTCAGAATCCTATCACACAGTGTTGGTTTGTTTGAAACAAGTTCTCGCTCTGTTGCCCTGGCTGGAGTGCAGTGGTGTTATTACAGCTCACTGCAGCCTCAACCTGCTGAACTCAAGCGAGCCTCCCACCTTATCTTGTCAAGTAGCTGGAACCACAGGCATGTACCACCACATCTGGATAATTTTTCTATTTTTTGTAGAAACAGGTTTAGCCATGTTGTGCAGGCTGGTCTTGAACTCCTGAGGTGAAGCAATCCATCTGCCTAGCCTCCCAATTTGCTGGGATTACAGGTGTGAGCCACTGCACCTGGCTCAAAGAAATTGAAATAACAAAAAAGAATCAAGCAGAAATTTTGGAATCGAAAAATGTAATTGACATTTGGAAGAATGCATCAGAGTTTCTTCAGAGCAGAATTAAAGAATTAGTGAGCTTAAAGATAGATTATTTGAAAATACACAGAGAAGACAAAAGAAAAAAGAATAAAAAAGAAAGAAGTATGCATACAAGATCGAGAAAACAGCCTCAAGAGAGCGAACCTAAGAGTTGTTGGCCTTAAAGAGGAGGTAGAGAGAAAGCGTGATAGAAATTTTATTGAAAGGGATAAAAACAGAGAATTTCTCAAATTCCTAGAGAAAGATATAAGTATTCAAATACAAGAAGGTTATAGAACACCAAGCCAATTTAACCCAAAGGAGACTACCTCAAGGCATGTAATAATCAAACTCCCAAACACCGAAGATAAAGAATGGATCCTAAGGATCTCAGCAAGAGAAAAGAAACAAATAACATGCAATGAAGTTTCAATATATCTGGCAGGAGACATTTCAGTGGAAATGTCAGAAAAGAGAGGCATGACATATTTAAGGTGCTGAAGAGTAACAAACAGGCAAACAAACTTTTACCCTAAAGTAGTATACTTGTTGAAAATATCCTTCAAACATGAAGAAGAAATAAAGACTTTCCCAGGCAAACAAAAGCTGAGGGATTTCATCAACACCAGACCTGTCCTACAAGAAATCCTAAAGGAAATTCTTCAATTGAAAAGAAGAGAATATTAATGAGCATTAAAAAATTATCTGAAGATACAAAATTTACTGATAATAGTAAGTAGACAGAAAAGCAGAATATTATAACACTATAATTGTGGTATGTAAATTACTCATCTTGAATAGAAAGATGAAAAGATGAATCAATTAAAAATAATAACTACAACTTTTCAAGACATAGACAGTGTGAAAAGATACAAATACAAAAACCAAAGAGATAAAAAGCAGGAAACAAAGTCAAAGTGTAGAGTTTTTCTTAGTTTCCTCTTTGCTTATTTGTTAGTCTGTTGGTTTCTACAATCAGTGTTAAGTTGTCATCATTTTAAATTAATGGATTATAAGTCATTATTTGTTAGCCTCATGGTAATCTCAAATCTAAAGACATACAATGGATAAACAAAAAATGAAAAGAAGGAAATTAAAACATATTCCCAGAGAAAATTATCTTCCCTAGAAGGAAGAGAGGAACGAAGGAAAGAAGAAAGAGACTGCGAAACAATCAGAAAACAAATAACTAAATGGCAACAGTAAGTGCTGACTTATCAATAGTAATATTGAATGTAAATGGAGTAAACTCTCAAATCAACAACCATAGAGTTGGCTGAATAGAGTGGCTGCATAGATTAAGAAATGGAACCCAGTTGGACGCAGTGGCTTATGCCTTAATCCCAGCACTTTGGGAGGCCTAGGTGGGCAGATCACCTGAGGTCAGGAGTTGGAGACCAGCCTGACCAACATGGTGAAACCCTGTCTCTATTAAAAATACAAAATTGGCCAGGCATGGTGGCGCATGCCAGAAATCCCAGCAACTCAGGAGTCTGAGGCAGGAGAATTGCTTGAATCTGGGAGGCAGAGGTTGCAGTGAGCTGGGACCATGTCATTCCACTCCAGCCTGGGAGACAAGAGGGAAAACTCTGTCTCAAAAACAAACAAACAAAACAAAACAAAACAAAGCGAGAGAGAGAGAGAGACTACCCAAATAAATAAAATCAGAAATGAAAAAGGAGTTATTACAAGCAGAAAAAGGAGTTAATACCACAGAAACTCAGAGGATCATTAGAGGCTACTATGAGCAGCTATATGGCAATAAATTGAAAAGCCTAGAAAAAATTGGATAAATTCCTGGATCCGTACAATCTACCGAGATGCAACCATGAAGAAATGCAACCCTGAGTAGAACAAAAATAAATAATGAGATTGAAGTGGCAATAATGTTTCCTAACAAAGAAAATTCCAGGACCTGATTGCTTCACTGCTGAATTTTATTGAACATTTAAAGAACTAACACCAATCCTACTCAAACTTTATAAAAATTAGAGGATGAGAGAATACTTCCAAACTCATTGTACAAGACCGGCATTACCCTGATACCAAAACCAGACAAAAGCATATCAAAAAAGAAAAGTACAAACCAATATCCTTGAAAAGGATTATTCATCTTGACCAAGTATAATTTATCGCAATAGATGCAAGGATAATTTGATATATGCAAATCAATTAATGTGATACATCATATCAACACAATGAAGGACAAAAACCATATGATCATTTAAATTGATGATAAAAAAGCATTTGAGAAAATTCAACATTCTTTCATGATAAAATTCCTCAAATAACTGGGTACAGAAGAAACATCTCAATACAATAAAAGCCATATGTAACAGACTCACAGGTAGTATCTTACTGAATAGGAACAAGCTGAAAGGCTTTCCTCTAATATCTGGAACATGACAAGGAAGCTCACTTTCATCAATGTTATTCAATATAGTGCTGAAAGTCCTAGCTAGACCAATCAGACAAGAGAAAGGAATAAAGGCCATCAAAGTTGGAATGGAAAAAGTCAAATTATGCTTGCTTGCAGATGATATAATTTTATATTTGGAAAAACTGAAAGACTCCAGCAAAAAGCTATTAGAACTGATAAATTCAATAAAGTTGCAAGATACAACATCAACATTCAAAAATCAGTAGCATTTCTATTAATATTTGCCAATAGCAAATAATCAGAAAAAGAAATCAAGAAAGTAATCCTATTTACAACAGCTACAAATAAAACTAAATACCTAGGAATTAACTTAGTCAAAGAAGGAAAATATCTCTACAATGAAAACTATAAAACACTGCTGAAAGAAATCGAGTACACAAGAAAATGAAAAGATATTCTACATTTATGGATTGAAAGAGTCAATACTGTTAAAATATTCATAGCACCCAAAGCAATCTACAGATTCAAGGCAATTCTTATCAAAATACCAATGACATTCTTCACAAAAACAGGAAAAACAGTCCTAAAATTTATATAAAACTACAAAAGACCCAGAGTAGCCAACACTCTCCTGAACAAAAAGAATAAAACTGAAGGAATTACATTACCTGACTTTGAATTATACTACAGACCTATAGTAACCAAAACAGCATGGTACTGTCATAAAACAGAAAAATAGACCAGTGGAACAGGATAGAGAACCCAGAGATAAATCCATACATCTACAAGTAACTTATTTTCAACAAAGATTCCAAGAATATTTGGAAAAGGACAGTCTCTTCAATAAATGGTGCTGGGAAAACTGGATATCCATACGCAGAAGAATTAAAGTAGACTCCTATCTCTTGCCACATAAAAAATAAAATCAAAATGGCTTAAATACTTAAATCTAAGACCTGAAACTATGAAACTACTAAAAGAAACTTTGGGGAAACTCTCCAGGACACTGGACTGGGCCAAGATTTCTTGAGTAGTACTCTACAAACGCAGGTAATCAAAGCAAAATAGAACAATTGGGGTCCCATCAAGTTAAAAAGCTTCTACCCAGAAAAGGAAACAAGCAACAAAGTGAAGAGAGAATCTACATAATGGGAGAAAATATTTGCAAACTCTGTCTGACAAGGGATTAAGAACCAGAATGCAGAAGGAGCTCAAACAACTCAACGGGAAAATAACCTAATAATCCAGTGTTAAAATGGGCAAAAGATTGAACAGACATTTCTAAAAAGAAGACATACAAATGGAAAAAAGGCACATGAAATGGTACTCAACGTCACTGATAATCAATAAAATGCAAATTAAAACTACAATGAAATACTATCTCACCCCAGTTAAAATGACTTTCATCAAAAAGACAGACAATAATGAATGCCGGTGAGGATGTGGAGACAAGGGAACCCTCATATACTGTTGGTGGAAACATAAATTAGTACAACCACTATAAAGAATAGTTTGGAGATACCCCAAAAAACTAAAAATAGAACTACCATATGATCCAGCAATCTCACTTCTATGTATATACAAAAGAGAGGAAATCAGTGTATCTAATATCTGCACTCCCATGTTTATTGCAACACTGTTCACAATAACCAACATTTGGAAGCAACCCAGTTGTCCATCAACAAATGAATGGATAAAGAAAATGTGGTACATATACAAAATGGAGTACTATTTGTTCATAAAAATTAATGGAATCCTGTCATTGGCAAAAGAATGTGTGGAGCTGTTGGTCATGATGTTAAGCAAAATAAGCCAGGCAAAGAAAGACAAATTTCACATCTTCTCATGTATTTTTGGGAGCTAAAAGTTAAAACAATTAAACTCATAGAAATAGTAAAATGATTGTTACTAGAGGTTGGGAAGGGTAGTGAAAGGCTGGGAGGGGGAATTGGGGTTAGTTAACAGGTACAAAAAATAAAGAGCATGAATAAGATCTGGTATTTGATAGCATAATGGGGTGACTATAAGCAATAATATTTCAATTATACATTTAAAAATAACTAAAAGAGCATGAGTGGATTTTTTTGTAACACAAAGGATAACTGCTTAGTGTGATGGATAGTCCATTTACCCTGATGTGATTATCATACTTTCTATGCCTGCATCAATACATCTCATATATCCCATAAATACATACACCTACTGTATACCCACAAAAATTAAAAATAAATTTTTAAATAATAAAAGACATTTTAAAAGACAAACACTGCATGTAATCCCAGCACTTTGGGAGGCCCAGGTGGGTGGATTGTCTGAGGTCAGGAGTTCAAGACCAGCCTGACCAACATGGTGAAACCCCTTCTCTACCAAAAATACAAAAATTAGCTGGGCATGGTGGTGGATGCCTGTAATCTCAGCTACTCAGGAGGCTGAGGCAGGAGAATTGCTTGAACCCAGGAGGTTGCAGTGAACTGAGATGGCACCATTGCACTCCCGCCTGGGTGACAAGAGTGAGACTTCATCTCAAAAAAAAAAAAAAAAAAAAAAAAAAAAAAAAAAAAAAAAAAAGAAGAAGAAGAAGAAGAAAAAAAAAAAAGACAAACATCAGATAAGGGAGCCAAAATACAGGAACATAATTATTTTCATAAATATCTGTATGTTCTGAGCAAATGTGACAGGATATCCAGTGACTATAGTTCTAGCATTGAATCTAATGTAAGTGAGTATAAACTTCCATGACAGAGCTGGATTGAATAATGACTAAGGTATTGCCTATGAGATTCTATTGTAATATGAATAAAGTCCAAACTCCATGCTCTGTTCACAAGAACACAAGGGCTTGCATCACAGGGCCTCTATTTTTCCAACAGCAATCCCATTCTGCTACCCTTTCCAAATGTCCTGCCCTGAACATTAGCATTTTCTTCAATCTCTCACTGTGCATTTTTGGCTTTAATTTGACATAAGGCCTACCAGAAATGCCCTTATCCAAGATTTCTCCAGTATTAATTTTCTCTCCTCCTTCAGACCTTATCTCAAATATCTCCCTTCAGATCAATCTTCTCTGAGTTCTCTGTATAAATTTCACTTCCATTATTTTCCTTACCATGTTCTGTTTTATCTATATCACTCATCTCTATTTGAATGGTATTTTTACTTTCATTACCAATTTTTGTACATTGGTCACTAGAGTGAAAGCCCCAAAAGAGTAAAGTCTCACATACATTCATCAAACACCTAAAACCGTGCTAGTGCTTGGCATAGAATAGACATTAAATACATGATTGGTGAATGAATGATTGCTATAATTGCTAGCATTCCATAATTGGGGAATTTTATAAGAAATTGTTAAGTTTAAATTTTGAGATTTTTTTAACTGTTAGAATATATTTAAATGTTTTAAGAAACATCATTTCATTCAAAGATGAACTGTGAAGCCTGAAATAATCTGATATTTGTCTAGAAAAGTAATTCCCATGCAATCAAGTCCGCATGCATTACAGTTTACAATGGACACAAAAGAAACTCTACTCTGAAGCATCCCTGAAATGATTTAGGGTATGTTAGTTATTCCTACAATATATAATCATACAAGAAAAACTGAATGATAGTTTGGCTTTAAGAGTTTGACTAACAGAAAAAACAAAATGTTACAAACGTGAGAAAATCAGTACCTAGATAACTATTTCCAAAATTCCTACAGCAAATTATTCACTTAGGAACCCTGGAAAGCAAAGCAAAACAAAAAAATGCACTCTGAAATTGCAGTTAAAAAAAATTATGAAGAACTGTGGGGAAAAATTACATTAAAAAAATTTGAATGCAAACATTTCAGGTAAAACATGCATACATATCAACCTAAATATGTAGGCATGCATGTCTATTTTCTAAAACCTCCTAGCATAACTTTGGTGCAGTGGCTCACGCTTGTAGTCCCAGCATTTTGGGAGGCTGAGGTGGGGGATCACTTGAGCCAAGGATTTGAGACCAGCCTGGGAAACAAAGTGAGACTCCAGCTCTACTATATATATATATAGTATTCCCAGAATACTCTAAAACCTGAGGCTGGAGGATCATTTGAGTCTGAGGTTTGAGGTTACAGTGAGTTCTAACTGCAACACTGTACTTCAGCCTGGGTGACAGACCAAGATCCTATCTCTAAAAGAAAAGGAAAAAAAAAATCTCCCAGCATAATACTCTGGGAATCAGCCTCAAGAAATCAACACACAGTGCCTTAGATCAACAATAATTTTCTTCTGTGACTCGTGTGTTTATGTCATGTGAACAGATGTAAAATAGATTTTAAACATATCGTAGAAGTCATTAAATGAGCCTCAAAGTATATTTACATCATAAATATTGGAATTTTAAGTAAAAATCAGACCTGAATAAAAAGGGTCTGCTGAAGATCTATATTTAATTTTAATTGTGCATGTATTGGTAATTAAAATTTTAAAAATTTAAAAGTGCCATACATTTTATTAAAATGTGTCTATACATACATATTTGTGTAAACATGTGTGACCCATTTTTTTTTCTTATGCATACCCTTAAAAGCTATTGTTTGAGTTGAAAGCCTAAATGAAATGGTTATATAATTATGTGCTATGGTGTATTCATTAAGATAATTTTTGTAATCAAAGTTATTCAAACAATAAAATTTGAAGAATTGAGTAATACGATTCTTTAACTATATTAAATATTTGATTTTTTTCTGGAGGGGAAAGCATAGTTAAAATATCTGGACATAGAAGTGAAACAAAGTATTTGTCAATATAAGGAGCTCTTAATTGAAACCGAAATTTAATTAAAAGATACTAAAACAGCTACCATGTTCTTAATGAAATCCTTGAGATTTTAAGCATAATCAAATGAAAAGGAGAGGGCAAAATTAAAAGTGGCTTTATTTAAGTATAAAAGTTACTTCCTAAGCATGCAAATTGAGCTAAATCATTTGGGTTACTATTGAATCAAGAATTATTTCTGAAATGAACTGCTTCAATTCTTTGTGTTCCCATCACTCAAGTAGACGTTGTGATTGGATTCCGACTCAGTACAAAGTAGAGGTTGTTTGATTAAACTGAGATATCCCAATAGACTCACTGAAGCAAAGCTTCTGTTATCTTGTATGAAACAATATGGTTAGGAGTAATCCAAAATTCCATGTTGTTGAACTAAAAGGAAAAATAATTCTGATGTATCTGACTGAAAACTTTGAGGTCTTTGAGGTCAGGTTATTAGCAACAGGTAAAACGAAGACATTAAACAGCAGTCAATAACTACAATTAATATTTCTCAGAACTTTATAAAAAAAAGTATGTGAAGAAAAAGAAATCAGTTCTGAAATATTTATCCATGTTTGTCTAAGTTCAGTGCTAAGGTGAGATATTCTGAATAAATGTATTTCAATTGTTCAAACATAACTCTATTTTATAAAATAACTATATGGAATACATATGTTAAAGATAATAATAATAAAGAGTTGGAAAGATAAAAGATAAAATATCAATAGATGAAGAATAAATCATTAAATGTCAGAAAATCATTACTTATGAAATAGTTAAAGCAGTGTAACTTATTCTAGTACTACGTTAACATAACACCAAATAGCCGGGCGCGGTGGCTCAAGCCTGTAATCCCAGCACTTTGGGAGGCCGAGACGGGCGGATCACAAGGTCAGGAGATCGAGACCATCCTGGCTAACACAATGAAACCCCGTCTCTACTAAAAAATACAAAAAAATAGCCGGGCGAGGTGGTGGGCGCCTGTAGTCTCAGCTACTCGGGAGCCTGAGGCAGGAGAATGGCGTAAACCTGGGAGGCGGAGCTTGCAGTGAGCTGAGATCCGGCCACTGCACTCCAGCCCGGGTGGAAGAGCGAGACTCCGTCTCAAAAAAAAAAAAAAAAAACATAACACCAAATAGCATTCTAGAATTATGAAAATAACTTCAAATCAACTGAATTTTCCAGGAACAAAGTTCTTCACAGTATGTAATATTTTTTTCTTGGGCAACACTTAATATAAGAGAGTTGACTGATACAAGAGGAAAATATGAGAAACAAATTATTTATAATGTGTATTTAAAAAGTGATGAAATTAATAAGGATGAAGCATGGAAACTTCAGTACCAAATACTTATTTTTAAGGAGAAAAGATGTAGTGTTAAGATGCAAGCCATTTCTTTTTGTAAGTTTTTTTCAGATTTATTTTTTCAGAATTATTCTATGTGTTACAGAAAAGCTAAGTGAAACTCTCTAATAGGTAAGTAGAGATCATTCTGATTTAGACAAACACATTTGATGATTTGTTGAAAGCAAAATATTTTGCATTTAAGTTATTGTTGAGCATCTGAGTTGAGAAGTTCATTAAACACAAAAAAATGACAATAAAGCTTTTATTTTATGAAAAACTCGTGTCGTCTCACTAGTATACTTTGAGAATAGCTAAGGAAGTATGGATAGTATATAAAAACCACTAAAACTAGTCCTGACATCTCTGGAAAGATTCCTACAGTGAAACTCAAAGATATCCATGAACTCAAGAAATTAAAAGTATTTTTTGTGTGTTTTTCAATTGTTCCATTTCTAAAACACACACACACACACACACACACTCTTTTATTTCCACTGAAAATTACCTGAAGGGGAAAAAATCAAAATAAGAGAAAGAGAAATAAGGTGAAAGTTTTGGGGCCAAAACTGTACTATGTAATGTATAATACTAAGTTTAAAATAACAGTTATAGGTATACAGTAGCTCATAACACTTTTTTTTTTTTTTTCTCAATGAGGAACTTACGAATGTGGAAGTCAAGAAAATTTACCAAAGCTGAGCATCATGGCTCACGCCTGTAGTCCCAGCATTTTGGGAGGCCAAGATGGGTGGATCACTCGAGCCCAGGAGTTCAAGACCAGTCTGGGCAACATGTCAAGGTCCTGTCTCTAGAAAAAATTAGCCAGGAGTGGTGGTGCACACCTGTGGTCCCATCCACTCAGGAAGCTGAGGTGGGAGGATAACTTGAGCCCAGGAGATCAAGGCTGAAGTGAGCTGTGTTCACAGCACTGCAATCCAGCCTGGGAGACAAAGCAAGACTCTATCTCCAAAAAAGAAAAGAACAAAATTTTTTGTTTGCAGGCAGGAATCCACCATGAGCATTAACAGATTTATCCATGGTCTTTTCATAATACCACTGTGCTTCACAGTTATTAATACTTTAAAAAATTACTGATTTTTTGTGGATTGCTAATTTATCTTTTCTAAAACCTATTGAAATTATTTTTGAATACCCTCTTTATATAAACTAAAATCACACCATAATGAATCATGTGAAATAAAAAAGTAAAATTATCTATCTTCCCACAATCATGATATATATCCTGGAAATTTTTTTTGACATATTGTCTTCATATGTATAATTATAATTTTGCATATTCACACTAAGTATCACTATTTTTATCATATGCAATTATACTCTCTACATGTCTTGTTTTTAATATAACAATATGTAAAAGATAATTCCTGGTTTGTTTTTTTTTTTTTTTTTTTTTTTTGAGCTGGAGTCTCACTCTGTCACCCAGGCTGGAGTGCAGCGGCATGATCTAGGCTTACCACAGCCTCTGCCTCCTGGGCTAAAGCAATTATCTTTCCTCATCCACCTGGGTTACTGAGATTACAAGCACCCAGCATCACATCTGGCTAATTTTTGTATTTTTTAGTAGAGACAGGGTTCCACCATTTTGGCCAGGCTGGTCTTGAACTCCTGACCTCAGGTGATCTTCCCACTTTGGCCTCCCAAAGTGCTGGGATTACATATGTTACATACATGAAATTCATATGTTAAAGGTAATACAGGCATGAGCTATTGCACCCAGCATATGTAAAAGACATATGCAGAAACAACTCATTATTTCTCATTGTTAATAATTTTATTACATGACTCAATAATAATTGAATTTATTATTTTTGGTTTCTGTTGAATGTATTGACAAGTTTTGCATAATATTCAGTTATTACACTTTCAATATCTGTAAGATCTGTAAATAAATCATCTCTCTTACTCTTCAAAGGGTAATTTATGTTTTTTCCTTCCTTCCTTCGTAATTTGTTTGGTCAGAATTACCGATTTCAGAAAGCCGACTTTTGGATTCATTGATTTCTATCTTCCTGTGCTCTATCTAACGGATTTCTGCTGTTTTCTTTATTATCTCCTTCTTTCACGTTGCTTTAGACTTAATTTTCTTTTTTTTCTTTCTCTTTTTTTTCTTTTTTTGAGACGGAGTCTCGCTCTGTCACCCAGGCTGGAGTGCAGTGGCACGATCTCGGCTCACTGCAAGCTCCGCCTCCCGGGTTCACGCCATTCTCCTGCCTCAGCCTCCCGAGTAGCGGGGACTACAGGCGCCCGCCACCGAGCCTGGCTTTTTTGTATTTTTAGTAGAGACACCGTTTCAACGTGTTAGCCAGGATGGTCTCAATCTCCTGACCTCGTGATCCACCCTCCTTGGCCTCCCAAAGTGCTGGGATTACAGGCTTGTGCCACCATTCCCTGCCAGATTTATTTTTCACTTACTTTTTCTGGTTTCTCTAGCTGGAAGCTTACATCAATCATTTGAGAGCTTTCCTCTTTTGGGTTTTATTTTAAATCAGAGGAAAATATTTCCTAATCACTCACAAAGTTTATTAACCCCTGGCTAATTAGAAGTTTTGTTTACCTTTCAAATATTCATATTTTCAAGATATATTTATTTAATTATTATTACTTTTTTTTTTTTTTTTTTTTTTTTGAGACAGAGTCTTGCTCTGTCACCGAGGCTAGAATACAGTGGCATGATCTCGGCTCACTACAACCTTGGCATCCCAGGTTCAAGCAATTCTCCTGCCTCAGCCTCCTGAGTACCTGGAATTACAAGTGCCAGTCACCATGCCCAGCTAATTTTTGTATTTTTAGTAGAGACAGTCTTTCACCATCTTGGCCAGGCTGGTCTCAAACTCCTGACCCCGTGATCCACCTGCCTCTGCCTCCCAAAGTACTGGGATTACAGGCATGAGCCACTGCACCCGCCCTATTTAATTAATTTTTAACATGATTCCCTTTCTGTACTGTTAGATTTATTGAAATAGACTTATGGTTCAGAATATGACATATCTAGGCAAATGTTTCATATTCTCTTAAACAAACTTATTTTATGTTTACTTATTTTTCTTTTATTTTTCAGACCTGTTCCACAGGAAGTACTCACTTATTCTGTCAAGTATAGGGTTGATATTACCAAATGTAATAGAAAAGTATTTATTTATCCTTTAATTTTTATTTATTTTTGCTTTCTGTACTTTGGATATTAGGTACATGCATATTAAGGCATTTATGTCATATTTATTGAATTGACCCTTTTATCACTATGAGATGATCCTCTTCATTCCTGGTAACACTCCTTACCCTGAAATCAACCCTGATTTCATATAATAATTACAGCTTTTATTAGATTAACATTAGCATTGGTCACAGCTTTTTTAAATCCTATGACTTTAGATTCTGTTTCTTACAGGGAACATATAGTTTGGTTCTGCTTTTTTAAAATACATAATTTTCAATGTCACCTTTTAATTGGAGGGATGAATTCATTTACATTATTTATTGATAATGTTGGATGTAAATCTGATTTTCTTTTCCATCTGATTTTTTTTTTTTTTTTTTTTTTTTTGTGGAGACAGAGTCTCACTCACTCTGCTGCCCAGGCTGAAGTGCAGTGGTGTGATCTTGGCTCACTGCAACCTCTGCCTCCCAGGTTCAAGTGATTCTCCTGTCTCAGCCTCCCAAGAACTGGGACTACAGGTGCACGCAGCCATGCCTGGCTGATTTTTTTTTTTTTTTTTTTCTGTTTTATAGTTTTAGTAGAGATAAGGTTTCATCATATTGCCCAGGCTGGTTTTGAACTCCTGTACTCAGGCAATCAGCCCGCCTTGGCCTCCCAAAGTGTTAGGAATACAGCGGTAAGCCTCACCCGGCCGATTTTGATTTTTTCTACTTTTAGATTAATTGATTATTTTCACATATATTTTATCTTCTTTGTGGCAGTTTATTTTCTTTCTTTCTAAACTTCTTTAAAACTAATTTTAGGCTTATGGAAAAGTTACAAAAATTGTACAGAGAGTTTCCACATACTCCCACAACCAGATTGTACTAATTTTGTCATTTGGCAAAACCACATTGTAATAATCACACCAGAAAATTACTTTTGGTGTATTATTGTTAAATAAACTAAACACCTTTTTCAAAGTTCATCAGCTTTTCCAGTAATGTTTTCAGTATGTGAAATAAAAATTTATCTATATACCTATCAATCCCAACCGCTCTTTATTCAATTATGTAGATCTAAATTTTCATCTAGTATAATTATCCTTATGCTGGAAAGATTTTTCTTAAACATTTTAGTAATGCTAGCATGCTGGCAGTGAAGTCAAATGACTAAGAGAAAAATTCATCTGTTCCTTCCCTACCCTACAACTTATAATGGGAACAGGATAATCAAAATAAAAACTGCTAGACAGAAGAGAAGATGTTGAATTATATGATATGCTCAATTAAATACAAAAGACAGAAAAAGAGTGGGATACAAAATAAAAACAAAGAACAAGGCAACAAATATCAAAAGTAATAACTTGAATAGGTATGTATCCAACTATATCGATAAACATTTTGAACATCAGTAGTCTAAATGCACCAATAAAAACAGATTGTCAGAGGTAATCAAATAGCATGAGAAAACTATACGTTGTCTATAAGAAACTAGGGAGGTACTGAAGTGTCGGTTTGGCAGTGTATGTAGTGGTGCCTGATTCTGTGGGTGAGTGCATGTGTGTTAGCAGCAAAAGGTTCCATGGTGGTGGTTCTAATCCTGAGGTTGTGCAGTGGCAGCTCTGACCCTGGGGAGACACAGCAAATATTTCTTGCATCAGGGTTGCAAGGCTCAGAAATGTAAATTCTGGGCTGCTCCATCAGCTGGGGTCAGCATCAGTAAATACTGCAGGGGTTCTCAGCAGCTGGTGCTATAGTTAGCTACAAGAGTGGTGAGGTGGTGAGGGCTGCAAGAGTCCTCAGTGCACAGAATCCATAAGTCCTCCTGCTCTCCTTTCCCTCCGGGGGATGAGTGGGGAGTTATAGCAAAGAGGATCTCTCTTGGCTCCAAGCTGTATCTACCTAGGACAGGTGATACAGGTAAAATGCTTCCTACAATTTTCTATGTGGCCATCCTCAGCTTTTGTGTCCTAATTGGACAGCTCCCAAATTGTACTGGAGAGCTCTCCCAGAGCTATTTTCACCTATGGGCAGTTGTTAAATCATTGTTTTTGCGACAAGGCAAGGCAAAGCAAGCGCCAAGATGTCCTGGTCGGCCATCTTGCTGTTTCTCCCTAAAGTTGCCCTTTAAGATAGCTACAATTACATGCCTCCACCTTTCATGTGTAATAATAATAAATAATCCTCTCTTTTATGAAGCACAGCAGAATACTGGGAGCCTATGATCAGAGTTATGGTCTGGTTACTTTGGAGCACTGTTTTGTTACTTTGTTGTTTTTTTAAAACTTTGAATCTTTTGTCTATAGAAGACATTTTCTCCATCAGTAGCAAATGCAAAGTGATGCAATATAACTATAGTGTTAAATTTTGTATAGGTTTGTAGCATATCTGGAGCCTTTCAGCAATATAAGATTGTTTATTGAGTCTATCAAGTACAAACCTTGGCTCATGAGTCAGGTGAATTACAGGTCTGAGAGCAAGGCATTTTTACTGTAAAGGAAGGCTTAGCAGTCTCTGCTTTTACCTCTGAGAAATGCCGCAAGCCTTTCAGGGAGAGCTCCTACGTTGCTATCAGTAGTGTGAGCAGAGCCACTTTTGCTGGCAAGCTTCATGTCATTAGGTATATAACTCTTAATTACAAAAAGTCATCAGGAAGTTAGAAACCTATGGGGAAATTAAAAGACCTGTGGCAAAAAATCCTGATAGGGAGATCTGCTTTGCACAAATTAAATTGACTTACGTTACCCAAACAGTCTGATAATTTGGAGAGTCTGTCTTTTTAACATTGCAGAATAGTTGTAACTATATAGTTCATTACCTTAAAAGATATAGACATGTTCAAATGGAAAAAAATGCAAACAGTACCTGATTAAGAGATAAAAAATGGTGGTCGATCGACCTACTTAAATTAGACTGTGAATCTTTTGAATAAAGAAATCTTTATGTACACACTTTCTCTTAACCTCACTTTTCTTCAAGTTTCAAAATCTTTAGAAATAAACTTTTCCTTCCCAATTGAAAGAATCAAGTTTCCATTTTGCAGCAAAAGGGTCCTGCAAAAAAATGTTTCGTAATAAAATTACAAAACAAAACAAAAAGTTAGGGGCATTTTGAAATGTATGTTTTTCATGCCATCAGGTTTACTTTTGTGGGCATAAATGCATTTTCTAATCACGTTTGACATTCAGTGAGGAATGTATAAATCTTAGTAATAGTTTGCTCATTAAGAAAACACACGTATAGATGTAGTTACATATATTACAAGGCTGTAAGTGGTGTCTCATGCTTGTAATCCCAGCACTTTGGGAGGCCTAGGCGGGAGGATTCATTGAGCCCAATGTAGTGAAACCCTGTCTCTGCAAAATACACAAAAATTAACTGGGCACGGTGTTGTGCCTGTAGTCCCAGCTACTAGGGAGGCTGAGGTGGGAGGATGACTTGAGCCCGGGGAAAGGTAGTTGCAATGAGCCGTGATCAGGCCACTGCAATCCAGCCTGAGTGAAAGAGCAAGACCCTGTCTCAAAAAAAAAAAAAAAAAAAGAAAAGAAAAGAAAAGATAAAAACTGTTGGGGGAAGAAAAGTGAGTGAGTAGCATGAGCCCTAGAGCTTGGGGCTAGGAAGGAACATGCAATTTGTACTGAAAGTGTATCAGAATAACATTACCAAGATAAATGTGACAGTGCTTATGAAGATAAGAACTAGGTATTTATCAGGCTTTATGGAATTTCTGACCAAATCACTTACAAATTGTTTGAAACGTCAAAGGGAAGACCATTAGGCAATTTTCACCAAAATGAAAAGCTGAGTTCCTGGAATCCATAGGAAGTTAAATATATTTTTTAAAAAACAGAAATAATTGCAGTGGGAGAGCATTAGTTAAAAGCGGTACACTCACGACATAAAAGTTTTAGATATTGTCAATAGTGAGTCAACATCACCAAGGGGATTGTGGATGTTTGACTAAGTGTTGCGACCTAGCACTAAAGAAGCACAGAAGTAATTGAGAATGAAGTTGTTTGTGGGAAATGGTGGCGCTGGGATGAAAGAAAATAGCCTGAAATGTTCTTCCAATGTCCACTTAGTGTCCTAATCAACCTTGAGTGCCAGCTCAAATTTCCTATGAAAGGTTTGCTTATTTCCCAAAGGCTCATTTAACTTCTCAGTCGTCAGTAGTTTCATAACACTACATACACACTTCTATTTTTCTGGTTGGGTTGCCATTTGTTCACATGACTTTTTTTTTTCCCCCACTAAACTATGAGTTTTTTAATGTGGAAACATTTTCTTAATCACCCACTCACCACACCATACTCACCACACACAGGCTCAACAGCATTGTACTTAATATCTAGGAAAAATTAAGTCATAGTAACATAGACATTTGTTGAATTAATTAAAAATAAGTAAGTTATATGCTTGAAAAATTTAACATTAAAAAGTAAAGTCGAATTTTAGGTTATTTCTAGTTAGTATTTGTGGCCTACATAATTACTGGTTTTTGAAAGCCTCCTCTTTGAACATTTCTCTAAAAGCACTGTGTTGAGACCACTAATTATATTATTTGTCAAGCATATATTTACAGATAGTGAAAATAGTGCATCCTTATATATACAGTTAATTTTTGCTATTCATCTGCAACTGAAGAACGTGAATAAAATTAGAGTTGGATAATTTCTGAAACTTCATTTGACTAGACATATGGTTACAGCCAGGTTATAAATTCCAAGAGATGATGAAATGTCTAACTCCTTTTTGTGCAAGAACTGAAGCAGGGCCATACCTAGGTATTTCTGCCATTAAAAGATGAATCTTGTAACCTAGCAATATAATCTCTGACTCACCTCTCTTAACCCAGTGCAGTTTTGAAATTATGTTATATAATATTCATCTTTTTCTTTCCTAACAATATTGCAAAATCCTCAAGGGCAAGAGATGTGATTAATATGTACAACGACCACCTACTTTAGCGTTAATACAGCTTAAAGATGCTCATATTTTTTAATGGTTGCTACTTCTTTTCTCATGATTTCTAGTTGACTGGAAAAAAGGTTTATGCATTCCAAAAACCAAATATCTCTCTGGAGACAAACTGGTCTTAATTTCTCTACACATAATCAAGATAAACAATTATTTTTATATCTCACATATCTAACCAACAACCCTTATCAATATGCCTATTTTGCCCATCAAGGTTTTGTCCACTGTTATTTCCTTTCTGATGTCTCTGTTACTGGTTGTATTTGCATTAAAATTGTGTGTGTGTGTATATATATATATATAAATATATATAATCTTCATTATAAAAGTTAGAACATGATTTTTATAATATGTTATTTTTCCTTGTCATAGACAATGTGAAGTTTCACTCCCATCATAAAAAAAGAAAATACGAATTAATGATGGTATCCTCGGCACCTACATTATCTGTGACAGCTGACAACCAAGCTCCAGATAGTTTCACAGAAGAGGTGATATATCACATTAGTTTGGTAGAATGATTGGGTGAGGAAGTTGATGCTAAAATTTATCTGTTATGCCCCTGTCTTCTTTCACTAGATCATAAGCACTTCGAGGACAAGGATAACAAGGAGCATGTCTTTTTCATTTTCTATCATCCATGAGTAATGTAGTGATTGGGACATAAAAGGTGTGTAAGACAAGTTTGTTAAATGAAACTGTTGAACTAAGAATAGGCAGGAAGTTGTAACAGGAAGGAATCTGTCCCACATACAAAGGAGTGTGATTGAACATCTACTACTGAAAGTCAGTAAAACAAAGAGATTCCAAGAAATGTGAAACCATTATTCAGTGCCACAGAAAAGTGAAGTAAAATAAAAAATAAAGAAGATAACTAGATTTTTGTAATTGAAGGTTGAGTGTCTTTTTATGTATTAATTGGACAGGTGTGTTTCCTAGTCTTTGAAATGTGTTTGTATTTCTCCTTCATTTTTTCCCCAGAATTCTATACCACTTTTATTGACTTGGGATGATTCTTTATATATTTTTATGTGAATCCTTTGATGGTTATGTCTGTTTAAATTGCTTTCCAGGCTTATAACCTTTATATTTACTATATTTAAGAGTGCTTTATTTTAATACAGTCAAATACATCAAACTACTTTTTTTACATCTTACTTATCAAATCCTTCCCTAAATCAGGTCTAAAAATTATTCACCTACATTTCCTGAGAGTTTTAAAATATTGTCTTTGCCAAGCAAAACTTGAATCCATCTGGATTTGAATGTAATATTTCTACATTTCTATTTATGTATGTTCATATCTTGAGAGTAAAATGATGAAGAGTAAAACTAATCAAATATATTAGTATTTAATTCAAATAGTATTTTAGAAGTAAATAAGTTAATATGAGGTAAAAAGACGCTTGCATAATCAATCAAAATAAGAATGGCAAAGATCAGATTAAAACCAAATGGTATTTATAAGACATAACAGAAAGGAAACATTTGGTTCTTTATACAATTTTTATCACACAACCATATTTTCTGCACATTTGGAAGAATATCAACTAGCTTTAGTGTCATTGCAAAGAAAGAAATAAACAGGCTTTAAGAATGAACTTTGCTGGCTCCAAACTGAAGTTACAATGCCACTAATGACGTATAAATAAATGATGGAGGGGAAGACTAATTTGGGAAAGAATACAGGCAGAACTTTGACACAGACAGCTTCAAAAAGACAAGTTAAAACTGCAAGTGGATCCAAAACATGAATTTGGATTTTGTAAAAATATGTACTTCCAGACATGAGTGTTTTTGAAATTTTAAGATTTTTGCAAAGCAGTTGATTTCTCTCTTGACTCTAAATAGTGCAGTGGCATTAATAAATCATGTAATTATGTGACAAGTTTGCTTCACTTGTTTACCAATTAGTCAGTATAGATGTATGATGGAAAAATAGCAGAGTTCACTATACTAATATTTGGGATAAGCCTGGAAGAGAAGAAAGAGCCCACAGGGAAAGCACGTGGCTTATATTGTTCTCAGCATTCTCCTAAAATCAGGCCTGCTCAAAGGCTAAGCAGAGGCAACTTTTCTCTTTCTCTGTTCCTCTTTTTCAACCTTTTTCAAGTCCAAATTATTTAAGCAGCACAACTGTCAGACTGGGATGAAGCTTACAGTAAAAGACAAAAAAAAATCTAGAAAAGAATGTGTCATCAAAATCTTGTCTTGTTTTATAAATACTCTTAATTTCTTAATATTTATATTTCAGCATAATGTTAAATAATTTTAAATATGTTTGCCAATTTAAAGATAGCTACTACTATAAAAGAATAAAGGTTTTCAAGTGAGATGCAATATAGAATAATGGCTAAGAGACTGAACTCTGCAGCCTCCCTCACTCATTTATGAACTAGATAACTTGGATATGTTACTTAAAAACCTCATGCCTCAGGTTCTATCTCTGTAGAATGGGAGTAATAATGAAACCCAATTCATGTGGTTATTGTAAAGATCAAATGAGTTAACATATGTAAACCATTTGGAAAAGAGGCTGGAGTTAATTATTAAAATTTAATATATTAACAATTATTAATAAAATATTTCATCATATATGAGGAAAACTGAAAGCAAAGATATGGTCAATTTTACTGAAGTCAGGAGAAAGGAAAGAAGACAGATGATCACACAGATCTTAGATTACAAAGCAGGATTCAAACAGAATATATTTATAACCTCAGTAAAAAGGAATATATGTTCCTATAATTCATCAATTTATTCATTCATTAATTTCACAAATATTTTATATGCTTGCCATTCCCAGGTATGAATATTCTCAGTACCATATTACATAGATTACTACTGTACACAGGAAAATTTCTTATCACCATGGAATTTTGGATTTAATAGAGGAGAAAACTGTGCTGCCTAATACAGTAACCAGCATCCACATGTGGCTTCTTTGTTTTATAATTAACATGAAATAAAATTAATAATTTAGTTTACAGCCTTAGTAGCTACATTTCCAGTGCTCAATAGACATATGTGGTTAATGGCTACTGTATTGGACAGTGCAGATATAAAGCACATCATTCATCGCAAAACATGCCATTGCAATGCTAATATAGAAATACACCAAGACAGATTTGGGCTGTGAAGGAAATAAGGAGAAGCAGTGTGATAGAAAATGACTGGCATTTTTTTTAAAAACAAGAGCTGGGCTGAGTGACAGACAGGGAGGTTACCAAATGCTTTTGTGAAAAGATATACAAGCTGAAATCTGAACGATAAGACTAGAACAACAAAGACAACAGTTTGTAGAAGTTCAGTCTGGGAAGAGGTAACACTATGGGTAAATTCTAGGCATAGTACACAGAGAAACTGACAATAAAGAGGAAGTCTTCGGAATATGCTCATGGTAAAATGAGAGATGAGGCATTGAGAAATATAGTTAGATGTGTAGAAAGAGGTGAGATCAACTGGGGCCTGGTGGGCCAGAGTAAGGAACTTGAATTTAATTCTTAATGCAATGTGAAGTCATCGGAAGTGTTTAAATAATTGAGGTTTCAAAACAAATAAACAAATAAATGAATGAAAAACCTTCCAACTGAGCTTTAAAAAGACAGCAATATTCTACTGTTAAGAAATTAAAATAAAAGTGACATGGCACCGCTGATTATCATATAATGGATAAAGCACTAGACAATTGAATATGAAACTCAGAAAAAGGCATTGGTAGCAATATTGTAAGATAAATGGAAAACTATGGCAATGGAAGAGGATAAAAACAATATTGTATAATGATTAATATACAAGGTACAAATCATCAAGTTTCTCCCAAAATGTTTCATATAAAGCATTGCTGAGTATTGGAAAGGTAACCATTTGGAACATAATAATTCAACACCCACAGAATTCATAGTGTGGTATCTCAAAAGGTGATGGCATTTGGAGAGTTTTTTTAAGAGTAATTAATGCTACATGAGGTCGTATAAGTGGGCGCTAATCCAATCTGACTGGTGTTCTTATAAGAGGAGGAGATTGAGACACAGACAAGAACACGGAAGACCATATGAAGAAACAGGGAGAAAAAGAAGGCCAATTACACGTGAAGGAAAAAGGCCTCAGAGGAAATCAATCCTGTTGGCACCTTGATCTCGGACTTCTAGCCTCCTGAATTGTGAGAAAATAAATTTCTTAGTTTAAGTCACTCAGTCTGTGACATTTTGTTATGGTAGCTCTTAGCTAGAGCTAAGAGCTCTAATTAATGTAACTGTTTAACACACCTGAATTTTAATAAAATCAGGTCATATATTCCCCTAATCCTTCCCCCAAATCAGAGGCTATATATTGTAAATATATAGCTATATATATATATATATGTAATTAGAAGTTATTTAAAAGTACATGCCTCCCCTAGAAATCAACAACGACAAAAATGTTGACAAGTTTTTATTTTTAATTAATATTAATAGTAGAAAAAATATTTTTAAAAGAAATAAAATATAAATTTAGAATTGATCCTTCCTATTATTTCTCTGAGTAACCAGATGCTCAGAATAAGGTTTGATTATTGTTGAGTTATTACTACTTATACTGGGATTCTTGGTATGACCCCTATAAGTGCTCTCCCATTAACACCCATATCATTTCGTTTTCAAACTGCTTCAAATAAGTGTATTTTACAAAAGCGGAACATAATCTATTTTATTTTGTAAGTATTTGAGGCTATATTTCAGAAATCCTATTAAGTCTATGCATATAAACTTCTTTTTTACAAATGAAACCTAGAAAGAATGAGTTTTTGAAGAAAACATAGCTTCTAATTAGGAAGTTGTAAATACAAAGTCTGTATTATCCCAAAGTTCCTCTGTATTCATCATAATGTGATTCTGTTCATCCTTTTAAAAATTAATTTATTTTCCTTGACAAGTAAAACTTGAATGTACTTATACCACATAGCCTGATGTTTTGATATATGTATACTTTATGGAATGGCTAAATCAAGCTATTTAAGCTGTCTCCCTTTTGAATGAATTTATATAATAGTCAACTTGTATCACTGAATTTTCTTAATTGGTGTTTTTTTAGTGTTAAGAGTTCACACACAGAAAGAGTTGATGTCAAAAGGTCTTCTAGTTCATCCTTCAGACTCTGAAAAGGAATCTATAAAAACTAATTCTAAAGAGATCTGGAATGAGAGAGCAGTACCACCTTGCATAAGAAATATTCACTGCTTTGTACTATTCACCTCCATTAAAACATGCATAATTATACTGCCTTTCATTTCAGATTTAAACCATTCATAGTTGAATCTGAAATAATATAATTTCATCCTGTGTCTACTTTACAAACAAAGTACATAAATGGATTAGCAAAATGAAATAGAAAATATCTCTACAGAGATTCATAACAAAAACAAAGTCTTTTAGAGGTCTATCTTTACCATTCATCCAATTTTTAATTAAGATATGCCTCCTAACTTGAAAGAGGCTTGTTTGTAGCTCAGGTGCCACATCATTCTTAATTTACTCTTGCTTACAGTGCATATGTTATAAGGCATTATTATTGTAAAATAAACTAAGAAGAGAAAAAAGAAAAGCGTACTAGATAATTTCACCTTTTTTTGGTTTTCATGTGAGTGGAGCAAATTACAAAATCTGTAGTTGCCAAAAATGTGCACATATTTGTTAAAGGAGCAGCTGGTAATATTGTATACAAGCTGCTCTCCAGAAATTAATTGTGAATATTAAGAATAATTCTGACCTGGGTCACAGCTGCACTGATTTATTTTTTCCCCCTAGACATTTATCAGGCCTGTCTCTTCTTCCACCTAACTGAAAAGCAAGAAGTCTTAGAGTTTATGAAGAAACATCTGCCAATGTATTATGAACCTATACAAGCAAGACATCTGCTTAAAAACCCATGCTTTGGGGTTTTTCATGATTGTAGTATGCCAAATTCTGAACACCATATGAAGCATAGAATTGCTTTGGCTCACCTTCTCATTATAGGTAATTTTTTTTAAAGACTTATCTAAGTGAACAAATTAAACAAAATTTAGTAGCATATATTGAATGGATCTAGTGATAAGAGTAATTTGGTGTCTGGGCAAAAAATTTGTATAAAGTATATTGCTTTATGGTGGCAACAAAATAAATCTAAGAAAATGATTTCTGGGGATTTTGACCTAAGTTGCTTTCTATTTGTGTTTATGTGTTTTTAAACTTCAATTGTGATAAAGCAAGTGCAAGTATTTTTTTTAATAATATATTTATTAGAGGCATATAAGTTTTATTTTATTATTTCTGATGCATAACAAAATAAGATATGCTGACTTTCAAATTGTGAGTTTCGGCAATATTTCAATGTTATGTTAATTTCTTCATATGTAACATGGGAATTTAAGACAAATGTGATAGAATCTTTGTAAGGCCCACTAACAGTAGCGTAAAGCATATGGCATATAATAATTCCATACCTCACAGACACTGTTTTTAAGAGACTTTAAAGGCTGAATGCTGTGGCCCATGCCTATTGTCCTCAGCACTTTGAGGCCCAGGCAGAAAGATCACTTGAGGTCAGTAATTTGAGATCAGTCTATGCAACAGTGAGACTCTGCCTCTACAAAAAAAAAAAAAAAATACAAAAATTAGCTGAGTGTGGTGGTATGTGCCTGTAGTCCTAGCTGCTGGAGAGGCTAAGGAGGAAGAGTCACCTGAGCCCAGGAATTAGAGGCTGCAATGAGCTATAATTGTACCACATACTCCAGCCTTAGCGACAAAGGGAGAACTCATCTCTAAAAGAACAAAGAATTTAATTTTTTTTAAAGTGCCATTACACAATCATGTTTAAAAGGATGCTCACTGACTTCATTAAGCACTTAAATCCTGCCTTCCAGTGCTATATTTTTCTTGTCAGTTTATTCTTTGACTTCCCACATTTTTCTTTTTTAAATGAATTTTATTGTGTATAATTAAAGTATACAACATGATGTAATGAGATAATACCTATAGATAGTAAAATGATTACTATGTTGAAGCAAAGTAACATATCTATTATGTCATATAGTTATCCGTTGGTGTTTGTCTGTGTGTGCATGTATGTATGTGGCAACAGCAGCATCTACTCATTTATTTAAAATCCTGAATGCAATATTCTCTTATAAACTATAGATCTCATGTTATACATAACAGCTTGAGACTTGTTTACTCTAAGTAAATGCTACTTTGTATCTTTTGACCTACATCTTTATATTTCCTCTAGCCTGCCTCTAGTAAGCACTCTTTATACTGTATCTCTGTATATTTGACTTTTTCTGGGGTTCCACATAGAAGTGAGGTCATGCAATATTTTTCTTTCTGTGTCTTGATTATTTTACTTAGCATTTTGCTCTCCACATTCATCCATGTTGTGATAAATGACAGGATTTTCTTCTTTTGTAAGACAGAATCATATTCCATCATATATATGTACCAATTTCTTTACGCATCCATCAACGACCACTAGGTTGTTTCCATATCTTGGCTATTGTGAATCACTGTTGCAATGTACACAGGAGGGCAGACATCTTTATGAGGTGGTGAATTCATTTCCTTTGAGTATATACCCAGAAGAGGATTTGCTGGGTCACATTGTAGTTATATCTTTAATTTATTTGGGAACCTTTATATTTTTTTCCATAATATCGGAACCAATCTACATCCCCACAAACAGTGTACAAGGATTTCTTCTTCTCTACACCCTCACCAACACTTGTCATCTCTTATCTTTTTGATAACACCTATCTTAATAGGTATGTGGTGGCATCTCATAGGATTTCTAATTTGTGTTTTCCTGATGATTACTGATACTGAGCATCTTCTCATATGCCTGTTGGCCATTTTTATGTCTTTGGAGAAATGTGTATTCAAGGGCCACACAACATTTCTTAATGTTCAATCCCTCTTTTACACATTCTCTATTCAGTCCCAGATTCTGAGTCTGCAAACATTGCCCTCAGTTCAGTACATAATAGTATCATTTTCACAGTTTTAAAAAAAATAGCATTAGGTGGGCTCTTCCTTGAACTTTTACCATCAGTCACTAAAATTGACTGTATTCTCATTCCATTCCTCCCTTCCTTTCTGTAGTTTTGGAATATCTGCCCTGCCTTTCACTGATGGACAGTATGTCTATTAGAGTTATCACCTCCTCTACTAGAGTTATCACCTCCTCTCATTTTCCTCTCTGCTGACCCCACTATGCTTGCATTAAAAGATTTTAAAATTCAGCCAATTTTGAAGGAAATTCTCTCCAAGCTATGGTGAAATGCCTGGTGTAGCCATTACCAACAGTAATCAACCATGAAAATTATATTTAATAAAAGGTAAATATTATGATACTGATGATTAAATACAATTTTTAAAAAAAACATAAAAGAGAGGACAACAGAGAACACCATATGCAAGTGTATATGGTTTCACATTTTTCTCACTGAGGTGTTGGGCTAAAAAGGCATCTAAATTTAATAAAGTTAATAAACAAAAATGTCTGCTATAATTTTGAAAAGAACCATGAAAAGTATTAAAAATAGTAAATATAATTAATACATAGTGCGGAAAAAGAAGCTTGAAGGAGAAGTATGAGGAAATATAAATGAACTAATTTTCTCGTTTTTCCCCCTTTTCATAATGGGAAATACAGAGCATTAAGATATTAAGTTAAAAATCAATCAGTAGAAAGAAAATTTGAAGATGAGTTTTGTAAAATACTAGAAGGAAACATGCCCATAGAAGCAAAGCAACACAATGGAAAGGCAATTCCTGTAACAAAACAAGAAAACAAAAGTAAGCATTAAAAACTGGAAAATAAAATTTTTGGTCTCAAATGAAATGTTAAGTACTCTATCATCCATTGGGAAACGACATTGCAATTACAATATAGAAATTCAAAAAGGTATCAACTCAGACAATAACAAGATAATGTAAAGAGGAGGCTGGGGAGACAAAAAGTGAGAGATCTTAACAAATTTATGGAAGATGAAAAACAAACTGAGCAATATACTTTGGTGTATTAAAATGTGGCAATAATGTAACTCATTGTGATGGTTAATATTACTTGTCAACTTGATTGGATTGAAGGATGCAGAGTATTCTTTCTGGGTGTGTCTGTGAGGGTGTTGTCAAAGGAGATTAACGTTTGAGTTAGTGGGCTGGGGAACACAGACCCATCCTCAATCTGTGTGGGCAAAATCTAATCAGCTGCCAGCACAGCCAGAATAAAAGCAGGCAGAAGAACGTGGGAAGACTAGACTGGTTCGGTCTCCCAGCTCACATCTTTCTCCTGTGCTGGATGCTTCCTGCCCTTGAACATCGGACTCCAAGTTCTTCATGGTTGGGGCTTGGACTGGCTTTCTTGCTCCTCAGCTGGCAGATGGCCTATTGTGGGACCTCACGTTGTGATCGTGTGAGTCAGTACTCCTTAATAAACTCCTACATCTATCCTATTAGTTCTGTCCCTCTGGAGAACTCTAATATGCTCATAATATAAAGACATTACAGAGGAGCGTAAAAACTGTTGGAAAAATTGAAAAAGAGAATAAAATAAAATTTGAAAGGGCCCAAATGTAGTAGGTACTAGAGAGAATGTGAGGAAAATAATGTGGAAAACAAGAGGTGTAAGTGAAATGCTTGTACATAGCATAATCATCTCAGCCACACAGACATGCTCAGGAATACCACAGACATGCTCAGGAATTTAGCCTCATGTAAGAACCTCTTTTGGTTGTGCTAAGTCCATTGTAGTGGGTTGAACAGTGTGCACCCTAAACTGATGTCCATTGAAACCTCATAAAATCATTTTATTTTTGAAATGAGTCTTTGCAGATATTATTAGTTCAGGACCTCAAGATGAAATCATCTTGGACTTAAATGAGCCCTAAAAACAATGACTGGTGTTGAATAAGAGAAAGGGGGAAATTTTTTTATTTCAATAGCTTTAGGGAGACAAGTGGTTTTTGTCATGAGCGTCCGTGTGAAGAGACCACCAAACGGGCTTTGTTTGAGCAACATGGCTGTTTATTTCACCTGGGTGCAGGTGGGCTGAGTCCAAAAAGAGAGTCAGTGAAGGGAGATAAAGGCGCGGCCGTTTTATAGGATTTGGGTAGGTAAAGGAAAATTCCAGTCAAAGTGGGGTTGTTCTCTGGTGGGCAGGAGTGGGAGTCACAAGGTGCTCAGTGGGGGAGCTTTTTGAGCCAGGATGAGTCAGGCACAAGATAATGTCATCGCTTAAGGCAAGGACTGGCCATTTTCACTTCTTTTGTGGTGGAATGTCATCAGTTAAGGCGAGGCAGGGCATTTGCACTTCTTTTGTGATTCTTCAGTTACTTCAGACCATCTGGGCATATATACATGCAAGTCACAGGGGATGCTATGGCTTGGCTTGGGTTCAGAGGCCTGACAGTTTTTGGTTACATGGATAAGTTGTATAGTGGTGAAATCTTGAGCTTTTAGTGCACCTATCACCTGAATAGTGTTCACTATACCTAATAGATAATTTTTCATCCCGTACCCTCCTCCCATCTTTCTCTCTTCTGAGTGTCCAGTATCTATTATACCACTCTATATGCCTCTGCATACCCATAGCTTAGCTCCCCCACTTATAAGTAAACACATATACTATTTGGTTTTCCATTCCTGAGTAACTTCACTTAAGATAATGCCTCCAGTTCCATCGAAGTTGCTGCAAAAGGCATTATTTCATCTTTTTTATGGCTGGAGAGTAGCATTCCATGGTGTATGTGTGTGTATCTATGTATGTATATGCATATATATATATATGCACACACATATAGATATTCCATGTCTCTATACACACACACACACACACACACACATATATATTCACACACAAATGTATTGCATGGTATGTGTGTGTTTGTATAAATACGGCACATATGTGTGTGTGTATGTGTGTGTTTATATTTTCTTTATCCACTCATCTGTTAATGGGCATTTAAATTAATTCCATATCTTTGCAATTGTAAATTGTGCTGCAATAAACATATGAGTGCAGGTGTCATGATATAATGATTTATTTTACTTTGAGTAGATACCCAGTAGCAGGATTGCTGGATCAAATGATAAATCTACTTCCAGTTCTTTCAGAAATCTTGATACTATTTTCCATAAAAGTCATACTAATTTGCATTCTCACCAACAGTGAATAGCATTCCCTTTTCACTGCATCATTGCTAACATCTGTTGTTTTTGGTTTTTTAACAATGTTCATGCTCACAGGAGAAAAGTGCTATCTCATTGTGGTTTTAATTTGCATTTCCCTCACGACTACTGATGTTGATGTTGATCAATTTTCATGTTTGTTGGCTATTTGTATATCTTCTTTTGAAATGTCTGTTCATGACATTTGCTCACTTTTTAGTTGAAGTTTTTTTCTTGGTAATTTGTTTAAATTCTTTGTAGATGCTAGATGTTTGTTCTTTATTGGATGCATAGTTTGCAAATATTTTCTCCCAATCTGTATGTTATCTATATTCTGTTGATAATTTCTTTTGCTGTTCAGGAGATTTTTAGTTTAATTAAATATCATATAGTTATTTTTGTTGTTGTTGCATTTACTTTTGGGGTCTTAATTATAAATTATTTGCTTATGGTTTACCAGAGTTGTACAAAGGGAGAAGAAAGCCACGTGATGACAGAAACCGAGGAAGAGATTGCATTTATGCTGCTGCAAGCCAAGGAAAATCTGGGGCTACCCAAAGCCAGAAAAGAAAAGGAAGGATTCATTCTTAGAGGCTTCATAGCTCCGCTGGTACTTTGACTTTACATTTCTTGCTGCCAGAACTGTGAAAGAACACAATTCTCTTGTTTTAGTCTACCCAATGAGAGGTAATTTATAGTGGCAACAGTAGCAAACGTAATACATCCATCGTCTATCATAATCTTTCTTTTGGAAAAGGGAAAAAAGTCTTCTCAGATTTTTTCACCTTCTCTTGCCTCATTTTCTGTGGTTGAAGTGGGGGTAGGGACTAAGCATGGCTAGACATATTGACCAACTGGGCAGGTTGGATGATTTCATGTCATCTTCTGTAAAATCAGATGAACTTGTAGCTGGATCAGCAATTTACTCTAGTTCTATAGCTAGCTGTACACTCACTCTCACACTCCTCAGGAGATTATTTTGTGTCACTTTCTCTATTCTTAAATATTTTATTCTCTTCTCACTACTTCACTCTTAGCTAATGATTTTTCATAACATTGTTAAACAAACAACCGAAGGTATCCAAAACAAACCGAAGGTATCCAAAACCAAAGGTATTTCTCCCTCCACAAATCCAGTGATCTGTGCTCTGATTCTTTTCTCCCATGTCAATGATTAGTTCCTATACATGTGTTCTGGATGCCATCTTCTATTATCTTTGAAAGCACTGTGCCTCTTCATTAAGCCATCACTGTACTGCATCATTAGAGTCTCTGTTCCTATTCCATCACTCACAGTTTACAAACATGCTTTCGTGTTCCTTATCCTTCATAGCAAAATATAACACAAACATGGAAGTTATTTTATGTCAGGCCTCTGAGCCCAAGCTGAGCCATCATATCCCCTGTGACCTGCAGGTGTGTATACATCCAGATGGCCTGAATCAACTGAAGATCCACAAAAGAAGTGAAAATAGCCTTAACTGATGACATTCCACTATTGTGATTTGTTTCTTCCCCTCCCTAACTGATCAATGTACTTCGTAATCTCCCCCACCCTTAAGAGGGTTCTTTATAATCTCTCCCCACACTTAAGAAGGTTCTTTGTAATTCTCCCCACCCTTGAGAATGTACTTTGTGAGATCCACCCCCTGCCCACAAAACATTGCTCCTAACTCCACTGCCTATCACAAAACCTGTAAGAACTAAGGATAATCCCACAACCCTTTGCTGACTCCTTTTTCGGACTCAGCCTGCCTGCACCCAGTTGAAATAAGTAGCCTTGTTGCTCACACAAAGCCTGTTGGTGGATTCTCTTCATAAGTATGTGTGAGACACTTGGGAATAACTGCCTTTTTCTATTTATATTTTCTTCATAATGAATGATATCCAAATGTAAACACCTAGTCCAAATCCGTTATATGTTTACTCTGGCAACATATTTGTCAACACCCGTTAAATGTCTTACTATATCAAATATAATTTTTGTGAAAAAAAATTTTGCTGATTTTCTAATCTCTATCATTTCAGAGTATAACTACTACAAACTAATCATTCAAGAAAAATTTTAATGAAAATATCATTCCTATAATGAATGAGGACTATAAATTGGCATTTGAATTAGTAAGATTATTTGGCAGGTTTTATTAAAAGTCACTAATTTGAGACTTTTCTATAATGCTTAAATTTTAGGTCTGAAACGTTATGAATATTCCAAATTGATCACCAGATATAATATCTTATTTGTTCTCTCTTAAAATTGTTGATACAGCCCAGAGTTACTGTTATTAGGCAAACAATTCACCACTTTTGCTGTATTTCTATGGAGAACTCTAACATTAGCAGATAATCTCTACTTCATTATCTTCCTTATCTCTGCTTGGATTTATTACTGATGATCTCATGCAGGGAGACATAGCTTCTTAATGCTTCTCAGATTTATCTCTTCCTCAATTCTATTTGTCCTCAAGGAAAGATCCTAAGTCCACTTTAACCATTAGTCAGGAATTCACATCCAAGGTCCGACATTCATATGCAAAGGATCAGACTTGAATCTTCATTCCAAAATAAACCAAACTCTTTATATCTTTTTTGGAAATTTTCTTCTTTTTTTAACTTATCTCAGGAATTTGATAAAACTTTAAACATGTTTTTATCAAACCCTTTAATAAAGGTGAATACTGTATTCCATAATAAAAATAAAGTTAAAATACAGTTAAATGTAAACACTACTAAATGTTCTTTAAATTTTGCTTGCCATAGTTTTCTTTACAATCTCCTCTGTCTAAATGTTTTGTATTTACATGCTTATATGTAGGGACATTAAAATTTGATTTTAATTAAATGAACAAAATGTTTTAAAACATGTTCAAATACACAGATTATGTTCTATTTATTACCCTACATTTATCACTGGTCCTTCTATATCATAAAATAATAGAATAAAATACGTATAATACAAAATATTTATTTTATCCTTAGTCAAACACAATATTTATCTTACATGCATGGCTATGATTGCTCTGTTGTTATAATCAGCAATAACATTCTCAAAATAGATTATCTTCTTCTAAGTAAGTAAATATTTTGATTGGAGATTTAAAGCTGTTGGGCTAAAAGGTGCTGATAGTTCAATAGATCAAAAACAAGAGTCAGCATTCCATTGGTTTGCCAGGTTTCAACTTTTTTTTGTATAATTCAAGGCAACTAATAGCTTTATATTGTGTGCTAGTAAAGAAAACAAATCAGATTCACACAGCATTGACAAAATCTGTTGTGACATCCATGCATTAAGGATGGAAAGATGAACGTCTTTAGTGAACTTGGTAAATTCAAGAGGAACAAACTAGATAAATGAAAATGGCATAGCAGCATTTATTTTGATTGTGTATATATAATGCACACCACAGATTAAATGCTGAAAACTGATTTTCTTTTTTAGTTTAATATTTTTTTAGTTTAAATGTAAGTGACTCCCAGATTGCCTATTTCACCTAAGAAAGATTGGCTACAAAAAAATAAAGTATTTAGGCGCACACATTTGCCCACAAAAGGAATGTGCACTGTTCTTTTACTAAAGTCTAAGGGACTAATGACTGAAGGAGGAGAAGGAGCATGCTGATGAAAAGAGGACACGATCTTCTCATACTTACAGATACGCTGGCAAAACACAGAGCAGTGAGCACAGTGCCAGGTACCTTCTGAGTAGGTATCACATAAAACTTCATTATCTAACGTGTCAAACTCTCTCTAGAATGGACATGAACTAAGCTTTCTGCATGGTAAGAGCACATGGATAAAGAGTAAGTAAATATAAAATGATGTCAAGCATAATTCATTAATCATGCTAACAATGATCTTTGGTATCATTTACCATCCACATGTGTGTTCATGTCATCTAGTTGTAGAGCAGTACCAATGAATTAACTCAGGGAGAAGAATTAAAAGCTAAATTATTACAGACATTTTCCTAGTACTTTATTTTTCATAATGTAAGGCTATTCTATATGCTAGATCCTCAGCCCATAGTTCAATATTTGATATCCAATAATCTCATTATAAAATTTACTGACTTCAGATATACAAATGTGGGAGAAAATAAGCTTGGAATCTAAATGATATTTGCCCCACCAACTTCCTGATACTCCGTACAAGCTCTTAGGCATTTCAATACCTAGAAGCACCACAGTTTCCAATGTAAGATTTGACATTGGTATTTAGGTCATCTCTAGTTAAGCTATCCTTGATTACAAAAGTGTAGAGTTTTTTCAGATGATATTATGATAGTTTTAAAGTACACAGATAAAAATTTTAATATCTTCATAGTGCCTAGAGAATACGGATCCAGCTTACTGGCAACTGGGAGGTCTTATAGGAAAATCCATAACCTTAAAAGTGTGAAAATAAATATTTTGAAACCAAACTAGAAGGCAAAGAGAATGAAGCTTTAAAGTCAGTGTAAGCATTAAAATGTTCACTCAAAATCTCACTAACTATTGAAATATTTGTGTTGGCCACTGCCATCTTTCTTTAAGTTTTTTCCTCATTATATTTATTTGTTATGTGTTTGTTTCATTTACTTATATACATAGAGTTGGCATTTTTAGTGTTTTTGTTCCCACACAGCAACTACGAAGAAACAGGAAGAAGGAAGCAGAAGCCGAAGCAGCAGCAGCAGAAGAAGAAGAAGAAGAAGAAGAAGAAGAAGAAGAAGAAGAAGAAGAAGAGGAAAAAGAAGAAGAAGAAGAAGTTGTTTATTGAGAGTGTGCTTGCAAATCAGGAGGGGTTTAATCATCTGAAGACTCTGCTAATTGATTTATGTTTCATTCTCCATCATCTTAATCTTCCTAACAGAAAAATGACAAAATATAATTCTATAATAATGATCAGTTTGTTTATTCTTATGTATTTATACCTCACCTTATTTCATAAAAGACTTCAGGTCATGAAAGGTCCTCCATCGTAAACCAACATAAGGCCTGGAGAAAGCACAAAACAACATCTTTCATGTGAGCATAAAAATGGCCTGTGTAAGTCCATTCCATCCTAATAATATGACTTATCGACCTGCTCATGTTGAACTGGAGTCATTAATTATTGATGTTCTTTTTGTAGTTTTAAATGGAAAAGTGGTTAACTTCTTAAATATTTGTAAAACTAAACAAGGTGACTTAAATACAGAGTATTAAGGCTATCATTTGGTTCCTTAAGGTAAATGGGTTACAGACTTAGAACAGCTATCACATTGTAAGTTACAAATCCTGATTTTTGGCTGCTGCTAAAATGTCTGCTTGTGCTATTCACTCTAATAACACATAGTGGGTATTAGAAAAAAAAATTTATGTTAATAATGGCAAGGGAGTGTCTGAATTCTATCAGTCACCAACAATCTTAATTACATCACAGCAGTACTCTATTATTACTAAAAATGTTTATCTGTTTTATTTGTTTAGAATTTGTAATAAATTCATTTTTTAATTAGTTATTTAGAAAATTATATAGTTAGTTCAAATAGATAACATAAACTATGCCCTTCCATTGACAAAATTGTAATTAAAATACTAAAGTTGCCCAATTCATTCAGTCAAATATTTAGTCTGTGTTTTCAATCATAGTGACTGAATGTGTGTGTGTGTGGTTTCAACTAATCCTATAGTAGATAGTTTGCTTATAAGATGGTGTGACCTATAAATTAGAATTATTTGTTATCCAAGTTTTTTCTTCATATAGCCAGGTTTCAATTCTGGATTTATTATTTGAATAGAGGTGGGATCAAAATCATTTTGTTTTTATAAACACAGTCCTAATCACATTACCTTCTACAATGGAGTTAAGAAGTTACGGACAAGGACCAAATTCAGTTCTCTGCTTGATTTAATTTAACTATTATAGTAATAATGCCTTTATTGCTAATACTACAAACCCCCAAGTATTAATAATTAGACTTTATATGTTCCCTTTTATTACATTATTTAGCATATTTCTAATCTTATAGAGTTAGTAACCATTAAGGAGCTATAAAAATAATTATACAGAAAATCATTATTGCAAAAGGTATTTATATTAATAATATCATATACTGAAATGCAATGTTTATAACTAATGTTCACTAAGGCTCCATTATATATCTTGCTTTCTTTGGTTTCCTTTTATCTTTACTATTTTACTTTGGTTTTGACGTCTCACATAAGATTCTTCCCCAACCCCTTCGCTCCCTTGACTCTGGGTATGTCTTTTCCTTTCTCTACATCTCCTCCTATTGTTATACCTTGATCATTCCCACAATTTATCTATATACTTCTTTTACTCATCCTCTCCCTACACTAATGCTTAGCAAATTTTATGCAAACAGCCACACATTTTTCATGGATACCAGTGGATATACTGACAATAACGAGTCCCATAAATTTTGATAAAAAGGAGACTAATCTAGCACAATGGTAAATCATTCGGAATGAGTAGATAATTCTGTCATTTCTCATGATATCATTTTTTACCAATAACCGCTAGATACTAACAGCTGTTTATTCCAAAGCTACTCAAGCTCAACATATCAAAATTGGAGCACCTTACCTCTCCATTTCATTTTTATTTATTTTTAAAACTTACAAATAATGTTTCTGCCTGGTTAAAAGCTGTATTTCATCACTTACCTTTTTTTTTTTTCTCCTTTTTGAGACGCAGTCTCACTCTGCAGCCCAGGCTAGAATGTAGTGGCATGATCTTGGCTTCAAAAACCTCCGCCTCCTGGGTTCCAATTCAAGTAATTCTCCTGGCCTCAGCCTCCGGAGTAGCTGGGATTACAGGCACACACCAACATTCCCAGCTAATTTTTTTCTATTTTTAGTAGAGATGGAGTTTCACCCTATTGGCCAGGCTGGTCTTGAACTCCTGACCTTGTGATCCGCCCACCTTGGCCTCCCAAAGTGCAGGGATTACAGGAATGAGCCACTGCTCCCAGCCTACTTTTCTTTTTTATCAATATCATTCTATGTTCAGGTATAAAACTTAGGGAACTTGGGACATCTTTGACTACTTTCCTTGTGTACCATACTTAATAGTCACCAAGACTTTAATAGGCACTCTTGTTATCTGTTCTCAATGGCACTGCCCTGGCCATGCCTTCATCATAACTTGGATACATTATCAAAAGTACCTTTTAATTATTAATCTTATTAATCACCTCCAATACCTATCCCTTTCACATGTGGTCATTATGCCATGTTTATCACTCTAAGGTATGATTCTTATCATGTGCCACACCCACTCCAGTAATGTTAACATTAGATAGTCTTTTGCCTTCAATCGTTTGCAAGCTATTTTAAGTATTCTGCGTGCATTTTATATAATTAAATCTTCCCAACAGTCCTGTGAGGTAGGTGCAGCTATTATTATTTTACTTGACTGACTGTCTCACATAAAAAGCCTTTCAAGTTAGGTCAAATAATATTTCCAATTACTTTTAAATGCTCAACTTACCGTATAGCAAGTACTTAATAAACTCAAGTTCTGATAACGATTATTTTAGATATAAGCTGATGGCAACTCAGGGGTCTGTGATGTGATTTTGTTTCATGACATTTTGAATATTTATTTTTATCTGCAGAGTTTTATAACTCTTGTTCTATTAAGGGATTGCCATAGATTTAAAAGAAGCCTAATAAAAATTTTAAACTATTAAATTTTATTGCAATAAACTCAATTTTTGTAAGATGACTGAGTTATAAATTATGTAAGCATCAAAGGTTTTAAAAAATATTGTGTCTATCAATTACTTTACTAGCTTATTTCAGTCGTATAGGCAGCCTAGAATCCAGTAAAATGTTTTAAGCATTTGGATCTTTCATATTTAAACTTATGATTTTGGCATACCTTTATCTGTATGGATTGATATACTTAATGCTTTTCTTTGAATCAACACATTTTCTGGTTAGATAAATTTATTTTAATGAAGACCTATATCACTATCATAAATAGTAAGCCAATATAATTTTCATTATAAAAATGTTATGTTAAATATGAATATATAAATCTAGTTCCATTGATAGTGAAATAACTTGTCTGAACAAACCCTCTTATATTAACAATTATAAATCCTAAACATAATTTTTTTTAAATAATAAAAACCCTACTCAACAGCACTGAAAAGTGACAATATGCATATAGATACTGTAGAAGATTTGATCCATAAAATAGGTCCCATATTAAGTAAGATCAAATTCTCAATGAAAGCAATTCCTAGTCTATGTAGAACAGGGTGCCTAGAATTCAAAAGGAAATCTGAAGTCATATAGGTTTGAGGTATCACAGGATGAATTTTAGGGCTTCCAGCTAGTAACCAAAAGGGTAAATCCCAGAAGGGAGAAACGCTTAGATAGCAAGCCTTAAATCGTCAAATCCATGGCTGATTCTGATTCAGATATGTGTAGGAGAAACTCCACAGAAATCACACACACACAAAAAGAGGAAAAATGTGGATAGAGGATTAAATAAGTTGATTTCAGCTGCTGCTCTGGATGAGTGAGTTGAAATATATAGGTCTTTAAGACAGAGGACTTTGTGAACATTTCCATATGTTCATAGAATTTTCAGAAGACCATATAGTTTGATGAAAATTTTTTCCAGGACTGAAAAATTACTCTGAGTACAGCCAAAACCAAAACAGCTCAGCTCTAGGAAAGTGTTTAGTAATAAATCCACAGTTTGAAAGTGATCAGGCATTAAATCCATTCTAGGGAAAATATCAACCTTTAAAAAAAAAAAAATTTGAAGGTCTCTACAATGTTTCATCTGCGATGTCCAATATACTAAAACAACAGCAACAATGAGCATTTTACATGTGAATAATTAGAAAAAGTGACTGATTTTCAAGAGAAAAGCAGTTCAAAGAAACTTCAGTGTTTAATTGTTGCAGTTTGCTAGTAAGGACATTAAGCAGAATTTTAAGAATTCTTAAAGACTTAAAGAAAAATATAGTTGCAATGAATGAATATATAAAAATTGTGGCCAAGAAATGGAGAAAAAAATCTGAGAGACTATAAAGATAGCAGGACTATATTACAAAAAAAGAAAAAATGCATAGGATTGTTCTTCAGGTCAAAAGGAAATCATAACAGATGGAAACTGTGATTTATAAGACTGGATGAGTGGTAATGGAAGTGGAAAAATACATAGCTAAAAATAAAATTTTTTTTATTATTATTATTTAAATTAATTGAAAGCAGCTGAGTTTAACCTAAAACTTATAACATTGTATTGTGGGACTTAGATTGTATGCAGTATCATTATACGACAATAGTAGCCCAGAAGATTTAAGTAAAGTAGATGGTTATAGTGTTGCAAGTTTCTTACATTTTATGTGAAGTAAAACAAAAGTAATTCTAACGGGTGATTAAGAATACCTATTATAATACTAAGAGCACTTTCTAAAAAAAGTACAAATCTAGAACTAAAAAGAATTAGTGGAATTTAAATGGATTATTAAAAGTATCAACTCAAAAGGAAAATAAGAAAGGAGAAGAAGGAGATACAAATATAAGTGAAAATAACAGAAAAAAAAGTATAAAATAGTATACTTAAACCCAACATTATCTTTACCTGTGTTAACTACCAATGAAATCAACACTCCAACTAAAAGTAGATTTTCAGAAAGTGTTTTTTTTAAAAAAAAGAAACAATGCATTTATATATAGTTACTATTGAAGCATTTTTAATAAAAAGAGATAGGCTGAATGCAAAAGAGTGGTAAAATATACCAGGCAAATATAAAGACTAAACTAGTTGTGTTAGTGTCAGACTATGTGGACTGGTGACAAGAAATATGGGAAACAAACAAACAAAAAATCATAATGATCAAGGATTGATATACCAGGAAGAGATAACAAACCTAAACATGTAATTACTTGTTCAAGACACAATGTGCCCAAAAATTAAAAGAGCACAAAATGCCTACACTGCCATTTTAATCACATTTGTTTGTATATTATTATCAATTATACTCTTTGAAATATATAAACCGAAATAGTTGATTTTGTTGTCATTTTCTAACATTTATAAAGGCCAAGAATAAGAAGTGTTCAAAAAGGTTACAAAAAAAAAAAAAAATACAAAAACCTTTTGTGTTTTGTGTTGCAAATATATGTGCTTCTGTTGCTATAAGCTACAGCCAGTGAGATTCACTTGTGTGGTTGATTTTGATACAGTCCATGTTTACGAAAGATATACTCCATTTCAGGTAGGAATAAATCAGTTCCTTTACACATTGATCTTCACAGAATTGCACAAACAAAGCTATAAATTAAAATAAAATACAATATTGGAACAAGAAGGGAGTATTTGCCACGGATCTATTTTAAAAGGTACTAATTTTAGAAAATTAATTTTAAAAAAGATAAGCATAGACTTCAAGGTATATGCAGCTCTGAGGTATATTTAGCATGAATAGCTATAGTCAATTATTTTGAGAAGAGAAAATACATATCAGATTGATTTTTTTAAAATGTCTTGCAAATCCAGGCTTTCTGTAAGAGCAGCTATAGCAATTACTGTTTGTCTTTGGTGTCCTCTTCCTTCCTATAACAACTTTTCAAACTGAAGAGTTTTTTTTAAATCTCAAAATAAAAGCTATGCTGAAAAGTATTGTGATAGTAAGAGGAAACAAAATAAAATCCAAATTTAGAAAGAAACATCATTGTTCCTGACTATTCTAATACTCGAACACTACTATTTCAGAGAAAACACGGGATTTGACAAAAATCAGAGTATTTGTTTGTAGTATTCCTCCTAATCAATCTCTAATTCAGGAAACTTTTAATTATTTTTACTCATTTTCAACTCTAAAAGATTAACTATAGAACATTTTTTATATTCTTTAGAGACATGGCTGTGCTCTGTAACTCAGGCTGGAGTGCAGTGGTACAACCACAGCTCACTGCAACCTCGAATTCCTGGGCCAAGTGTATATTTTTATGAAAACAGTCTAGGACAGGAATTAAAAATATGAAACATTGTAAAACAATATTTTGGCATTATTGGGGCACGTGATTTAACACAGTGGCATATTCCAGATTGAAATAATTTCCTAAATATTTCACAGTCACTGAAATCAAAACCAGAGTATGTTCATATATTAGTCCGTTCTGATGCTGCTGTGAAGAAATACCTGAGACTAGGTAACTTATAAAGAAAGGTGTAATTGACTCACAGTTCTGCATGACTGGGGAGGCCTCAGGAAACTTACAATCATGCGGGGAGGCACCTCTTCACAGAGTGGCGGGAGACAGAATGAGTACCAGCAGAGGAAATGCCAGATGCTTATAAAACCAGTAGATCTTGTGAGAACTCACTCACTATCACAAGAACAGCATGGAGGAAACCACCCCATGATTCAGTTACCTCCCACCACATCCCTCCCATGACAAATGAGGATTACGGAGTGATGGGATTTCAATTCAAGATGAGATTTGGGTGGGGACACAAAGGCAAACCATATTAGTTAGAAAGCGCATCACTTTATACGCCACTCTGGAAAATTAAAGTAAAAGAAAAAAATGGGTCCCTCACTTGAACACATGTGGCCCCTAGGCTATGTTAATGAGAATAAAGTTATATTTTTGGTCTATATTATCCAAGTGACTGCTAACATCAATCAGTCGCACCAAATAACTACACTCTTCTCCTTTTAGTCTAAAGAACAGCTCAAGTGGTACAACTTGACTGGGACTAGCCACTCTTCAGCATAACAGCCAGAGAGTTCGAATTAGAAAGAAATCATGTGACACACATACTCAAATACTAGTGTAGACAATTCTCATTTCTATTACCATTAGGCAACAGGGACCTAAATTAAATATGAAAATCACAGTAAAAATCACATAAAGATTAAATGAGAAAGGTCACACACATTTAGCACTTTGCCTAGCAAGCTCTTGAAAAAGTCTTCCTTTCGTGCCACATGTTTCTCTTTCAGTTTGTGCTCTGTTCCTCCTCCTGCTTTTTCTAACTTCAGTTAAGGAGAAACTTATTCATAGAAAGCATAAATGGTTTAGATTTAGGAAAAATGTGAATAAAATGAACAAATCTAAATTAAATGAAAATATCAAGATTATTTCAGTAGATTTAAAATGTATTAGGGAATAATCATCATTCATTCCCACATTAAAAAATAAAGTCATTCTGAAGTTGGTAAGGGTAAAAAAAAAACTTGTGCAGTATAACATATAATTTTCCAGTACCAGATAATTTTATATGAAATAGATAAATGCTGGTAGCATTGCCAGTATGCACAGTATATTTTGCAACACTACAAATTTGTGGTTTCAAATATAGCTGTTTGACCAAGTAATATCTTCTTCTTCTTTTTTTTTTTTTTTTTCACTATTTCAAGTCTCGTTTATTCTTCCAGAGACTCCTTCCACTCAAGATTTCCCATTGACTCTAAGCGAATGCACTGCCTACCTTGTTACTAACGAAATAGAAGCTTTGATGTGGGGATTTACTCTAGTTTTGTTTTCACCTCAGTGTAACCCCATATTCCCATTTTTCTTCTCCAGTAAATAATTTCACATCTGTTTTCTCTTCTGGAATATTGTTTATATTGTAACTCTCTTCTTTATATTGTAAATCAGTCACTCTTTACTTCTCTTCCCTCCACCAACAAGTATGCTATATAGTTTCCCTTTCTCTTTATACTAAATCTCCCACTATTAAGGTATCTTCCTTCTTTCATTTATAGCCAAACTGCTCAAAAGAATAGCTAATGTGTAATGACCATATTTCACTACCTCCTCAATGTCCTTACATCTGATTTCTAGGTTTATAATTGAGATAGCTTCTATCATACCAAGCAATCACTTGGCATTGCTGCAAATTTGATATTTTAGGTAATTCAACTGATCAATCTTTTTTCCTTGGCTTCTAGGATATCATTTCTTTAATTGTTTTATTACAATTACTTCTGTCTGATAAAGTGCCTGAAGTCTATGTATTAGTGTTGTATTGTAGGGGACCGGTGTGAAACCATTGAGCTACAGTGTCCTAACCCCTGAAACAATAAGCTCTTCCAGGCCCTCATGGAAAATAATGGGAAATATATTCAAGACCACTTTGAAGCCTTTGCAGCATACCAATATGCCACGACCCACTGATCATAAATCTGCATCTATACACCTTCCCAGCTAAATGCCAGCTGTTTTTATTGCTTGAAAAACCAACTTTAGCTGCAGCTCAAATTATCACACTCCCCTTTTTGACTCCATATTTACATATTGAATTACCTACTCTACATCTCTCTTTAGACTCCAATGAGCACTGAAAAATCAATACATGAAATGAAGCCGTAGTATTCCATCTTTCCTCACCTTCCTCACTCCTAAAATTTTATTTAACTTGGTAATTTTCATCTCTCAAATGAAAATACCATAATCTGTTTAGTCAAGGAAGAAATGGGGAAGTCTTTTTACTTCTCTCTCCTTCCTAAATCTGTCCTTTCATTTTTTTCATAAATTCTAGTTGATTTTATCTCTTCAATGTGTTGCTATTTCTCTTTACAATCACTAATAGATTTCTTCCTTTCCCATGCCTTATAATTTTACACCAAAAGTCATAGTAGAACTATTAGTTTTTAGTATTCACTAACATTGCTATCTTCAAGTATATTTTACATTGCTGCCACCATAAAATTCCTCAATGAAAATATTGCCATGGCATACTCCTAATTAAAATTCATGATGGCTCCTTATGAAGACATGGATATAAATACTGTATTAGTCTGGATTATCGTAGAAGGGCAGAACTAATATACACACACACACACACCCCCTATATATATATATTATATATATATATACACACACACGCATAGATATAGATATATAGATATAGATAGATATATATATAGGTATAGATATATAGATATAGGAGTTTATTAAGTACTAATTAGCATGATCACAAGGTCCCACAATAGGCTGACTGCAAGCTGAGGTGCAAGGTGTGCCAGTCCAAGTCACAGTGCTGAAGAACCTGGAGTTCGATGTTCAAGGGCAGGAAGCATCCAGCACAGGAGAAAGATGTAGGCTGGGAGGCTAGACCCTCTCTCAATTCACATTTTTCTGCCTGCTTTCTATTCACTGGAAGCTGATTAGAATGTGCCCACCAGATTAGGGGTGGATCTGCTTTCCCCAGCCCACTGACTCAAATGTTAATCTCTTCTGGCAACACCCACACAGACACACCCAAGGCTAATACTTTGTATCCTTCAATCCAATCAAGTTATCACTCAGTATTAACCATCATGGATACTTATAGCCATATCTTTATCTATAGCTCTACATTCTGGACTTTTTAAGTTTTTGGTAAGGTTTACAAACCTATTTTAATGTATTTTTTCCTGTAAAAGACCTGAACAATATTATCTAACTCTGTTCTATGTCAAAAGATAAATACACTTTGTTTGTTGTTAAATTTTTGTCTTCCTCTTTGTTATTATCACGCAAGTTTGGAAGCAGCTTTCACATATGAACAAGTAACTATATATAGGGAATCCTTGTTTACAACTGCAGTATTCTTCAGTTATTTCTCTAGTTACCAAACCCCATTATTATCTATTATTTATCATTGTAATGGAGATCACCAAACACTGCTTGATTTGCTATTATTTGCAATATATTTTACCTAAATGCTTATACTTCCTTTCCTCAAATGAAAAATGTGACTGACTAATTTCATGTATAAGTGAGTCTTTTTCATTTATTTTACTTTACTATAGTAAATAATTTGCATCTATGTTATTAAAGCCTATTTTTCAACCCAATATATATTTTTAAAATCATGCCTTTGACATTTCTCTTGTTGATTTTGTTTTTTCTTTAAACGAATTTTATGTGGATTTACTGTTTCTTCCTTTCATATTCTAATTATTTTCATCATGTCTTTCCAGGGTTTATGCATTACAGCAGTTTGTTTTGATTTATTTCCTATATGATCATTCAATTTCCTTTTTTGATTTTGCTTCCTACTTTACCCAGTGCAATGTTAGTTCTACCATGAACTTGCAGTCCTTTATTTAGTTCAACCGCCTAACTTTTAATCTAACTTTTCTCTTTGAAATGTATTGTTTTGTGTCTTTTTAAATTTATTTTATATCTCAATAAACACTAATCTACTTATAGCAAATCTTTGATACAAACACCATGCTCTTCTTGCATTTTATTGAATATATTAGCCACATTTCTGAAATTTTATTTTGAAACTTGTGAAATAATATGTTTTGCAAATAAGTCTCCTTCATCTTCAGCATGATGAAAACTTTGTTCTCTCTTCCATAGCATTTTTCTTCTTTAATGACATCTTTTGATATCCTTAATCATTCTTAAACAATGAAAATTCTATTCAGTTGACTTTTGCTAAACAATCTGAAATTCTGAAATTATAGCATTACTCTCACCTCCTAAATAAGAAATGCTCAAATTGCCTTCACACAGCCCAATTAACACTGTAGAGCAAGAATTAAATCAACAATAACGTTTGCTAAAGATATACTTTCCCTAATTATTCTCTGACACTCAGAATCAATGGACAATATGGCAATTTAAATATTGGATTTGTGATAATATCATAAATTAGCTTTTTGTTTAACAGATCCAACTTATGGAGCCTCTGAAATAGATGTATATGAAAAGAATGAATTGCAGATTGATTAAACATTAATGTCACTCATGACTAAGCATTTTTGGTTCATGTCTATAAATTTCTCTTTATACTTAAATCATTAATTTAGTCAGTGGAAATTTCACGATATATTAAAATGTTAGGTGTCATTTATGTATTTATTTGAAAACCCCTTACTTTTAGTTACATCTTTTTCTTTGTTCTTATAGGTATTTTAGTAGAGCAATAATAAATACTCTATAAGGGGCACTAATTAAGCACATTTTTTTCATAAGTATGTGATGGCAAAATGAATCAAAGAGTCTCAATAAACTGTACAAACATTTCTAAAGCTTTAGAAAATTCCATAAGCTTAATTTTGAAATCAAAAGCTTACATTCATTCATTCAACACTTGTCCCACTTCATGATTTTTTTCAAGATATTCTGGTTTTCCCTTTAATTGTTTATTCATACATTTTTATACTGTTGGGGCATATATTTTTATACTGTTAGGTAGTCATGGTTTGTAATATGACTACTTTCCTCAATTAAATTTACAACCTCTACTGACTTTTTTTTTTTTTGAGGTGGAGTCTCACTCTGTTGCCCAGGCTGGAGTGCCATGGTGCAATCTCAGCTCACTGCAACCTCTGTCTCCAAGGTTCAAGTGATTTTCCTGTCTCAGCCTCCTGAGTAGCTGGGATTACAGGCATGCACCACCATGCTTGACTAATTTTTATATTTTTAGTAGAGATGAGTTCTCACCCTTTTGACCAGGCTGGTCTAGAACTCCTGACCTCAAGTGATCCACCCATCTCAGCCTCCCAAACTGCTGGGATTACAAGTGTAAGCCACCGCACCTGGCCCTCTACTGACTTCCTATTTTATTTATTTTTCAAGTGTTTTCTGTTGTGTACAGCATCATGTTTTACTGCACATAGACATTGCAGGATGGGTAGATCTAGCTCATTAACCAAAATATTACCTCACATTATTATCATTTTTGTGATAAGAGCATACAGCATCCACTGTATTCCTTTGTATTCCTTTTTTCAAGAATACAATGTATCATCATTAATTATAGTTACCTTACTGTACAATAATTACTTTTTTTTTTTTTTTTTTTTTTTTGAGACAGAGTTTCGCTTTGTCGCCGGGGCTGGAGTGCAGTGGCCGGATCTCAGCTCACTGCAAGCTCCGCCTTCCGGGTTTGCGCCATTCTCCTGCCTCAGCCTCCCGAGTAGCCGGGACTACAGGCGCCGCCACCTCGCCCAGCTAGTTTTTTATATTTTTTAGTAGAGACGGGGTTTCACCGTGTTATCCAGGATGGTCTCGATCTCCTGACCTAGTGATCCACCCGTCTCGGCCTCCCAAAGTGCTGGGATTACAGGCTTATTTTTAAAAAGACAAGTAATTAAAGATTCCTAATAGCAAGCCAAATCATTTTAGGATTATTTCAAGTTTTCAAACTTTGCTTAGGTATGTATGGCTTCAATATAACTTGTATAATAAAATTATTCCCTTTGAAATACCTCTGCATGAAAGAAAATCCAATACATTTTAAACTGTAAAATGTGTAGGGAACACGATAGCTTTATACAGCAGTCTCGCACCCCTGCCTACTCCTTTAAACTAAGAGGATTCCCAGTAAATTGAGGTTAAAACAATAGAAATCTTTAGTGAGTCACTTTTTTTGTGTTTTCATTCCATTGGTAATATGAAATAATTGTATTCAATATGAATAATAAATTGTTCCTACGTGTTTTCAAATGTTTACCATGCATTCAGTTTTGATTTTTCAATAGTGCTTTTAGTTGTACCATCATCCAAGCTTGACTAAATGTAATTTCTTCTGACACTAAAACTACAGGTAAGATGTTGGTAGTCGGTAATATAATTGTAATGCTAATACTTACACTACATGTATTGCTGTATTATAGTCAATAATAAAAGCATGCTGCAATGTTGTGAAAACTCCTCATGCCTGTATTATGTTATGATCTTTGATAACCTTTATTTTTAGATGAAAGTAGTTTACTATACTGTATCAGCTATAATGAGCACCAATAAACAAGCTGCTTTGCCAAGGGCAAATATAATTTCAAGCAATAAAATCGAATCTACGACACTGTATCTTCTATTCTTTATTTCAGATTCATTAACTATTATGGAGATCAATCTCTTTGACACAGTATATTTCTAACCACATTTATGCCAGAATGTGTACTCATAAGGATATTTGAACTCCATAGCTAAACTGACAGGGTTTCCCTCTTGCTTTGTGATATTACACATAATTTGAAAAGCAGGCCTTGAACATTCTGACAACCACATTATTTAGGATACATTTTTTTTTTCTCTACGTGTGTACATTTATGCACATCCTGTACTTTTGAGGAGCATATTAAACATATTGAAAAAATAGTACTGTTTACAAAACTTTTTAAAATTTAAATAAGATCAATGCTTTAAATAAACTATCTTTAGATATCAGTGCTTAGAAATAATAATATATTTTTATTTTTCTTCCTAATGTATAATTGTAAATTTTAACCATACGTGTGTGTGTAGGTAGATATAAAATGAATCACTACACTTATCATCTAAAGCTTTTGCTATTGACAACTTTTGGAAAGGTCATCTATTAAAATTTATAAGGTTCCTTCTAAGTGTCATAGCTCAGTTATGTTCTTTACAGCTTCAACCTTATTTCTTTGACACAACTCACTGCAATACATTTAATAATGAGGAACAGAAAGAATAAAATATAACCAAGGAAAAAGTTAATCTCAATCAAAAGTTATGTTTCTAGGCAATTAAGACTACCAAACTTTGCTTTTTTTCCACTGAATATTGTATTAGGGTTTTAAATGTCTGTTTTTTATAACAAACAAGCAAATAAACAAACCAGAGTGGTTCAAATATCTTCTCTGCACTTCATTTTGCTTGGATGTGGTGAATGCATAATTCCTTAGGAGGCAAGACAATGGCAGTTTTGAGGAAGAGTAAGTAGTTAGGGATGGGCTTGAATACTTGTGAGCAGTGCAAGAAATATAAGACAAGAAAGGCCAGTTGAGAAGAGGCTTTTTTTTCAAGTGAAGAAGTTTATTTAGTGTTTTCATTCTGACTATGAAGATACATAAAATATATTTGATCTGGGAAATGACATGATGGTTTTATTTTAATAAATTCTGCCAACTGCATGGAAGGGTACGGGATACTGGCAAAAGGGATTACTAAGGTGACTGCTGCATGATTTCAGAGATTTTAAGTTAAATGGAAGATACAAAATGACACTCAGCCTTAAATATTTAAAAAGGAAAAAGTCATCAAAAGGTTTACATTTGTGGTTTTTTTTGCTGGAAACATAGTAGGAAGTTCAGAACTAGATTTAGTCCTAGACCTGTGACATATTAGCTGCATTATTTTATCACATTACAAGCTAGGAATCTTAATTTTCTTATATGTAAAATGGGTTGTGAATATCTGATGCCTTAAGTAGTTATTATATGAATGAAGTCCACAAGTGTATAATTAACACAGATTTTTGGCACTGACAATACAATTCCAATCTGATTCAATTGGCTTCAGTGAAATGGAAACACAAACTTCCCGGGTGATCTGGAACCTGGGAGAGACTAGGGCATTCTTTGAATAGTAACAACAGTAGTTGGTCAAGAAAGGACCTTTTTATAAAAGACTCAGGGCCCAAATATTAATCATTGTAACTGTGGGGCCCAAATATTAATCATTGTAACTGTGGATCTAGAGTTAAAATTAACAGAATGCATTATTATTAATTCCAGCAAGAAAAAGAAAGTAAGTAATGTGGACAAGAGCATTAGTATATCATGGCTCTGTTTTAGACTCACAATATTATTTTGGAGTTAGCTCCTTCCCAGAATTTTGCAACATCAAATCATGAAATTTAAGAAATGTGGCATACTATACTACGGTGTCAAGTTAAAATAACATTTTTAAAAACATTTATGTTCAGGGTGCATGTGCAGGATATGCAGATTTGTTACATAAGTAGTTGTGTGTCGTGTGGGTTTGTTATACTAAAATGACTTTTAAGTTACCTCACTTTTGTGGATTCCCTAGTGGTTTCATTAATTTTTTGTTTGCCCTTTCAACTTTATATTGCCCCTACCTCCCCGTAATTGCTGTACCAACTGCACAGGACTGTAAGTGTGATAAAGACAAGATCTATGTCTCACTCCTGTCTTTTTCAGATAAATACTGATTTGCACACTGTCTTGCTTAGAGAACATGTGGAACCATTGAGAGTTAACCAGAGAAATGAAGGATAAATACATATTTTTAAATCTGTTTTTGACACTAAATGGGGCATGTGTATTCCTAACTACATCCAAATTTTCTTAATTCTAAGAAGTGTTTACCTTCAGTGCTCTCTATTTAATAATGGCTTTTCAAAAAAAAAAAAAAAAAAAAGTACTACATTTAAGTTCACATTTGAGGTCACAAATGTCAATGTACCGCAATAAGTATCTTTGGGGAATTATTATACTTTACTTTCTCATTCTTTTGTTTTTATCTCAAGGAAGTATAGATTTTTATTACATAAATGGATGAAAATGTTGAAGTCCTCTCTATGTATGAATTCTGAGAATGTGGGGCAGAGAATCTTACAGAATCAGTTTAAGAGAAAAGCCCTAACCAAAAATGCTATAAAGAGTGAAAAACTTTATACATAAAGTTATTAAGAATCTGAGTAAAAGATAAGAGTATGATTGAGTATTGAGGATCATTTTTGGTAGACTTTACTTTCTCAGTTCAGATCCAAGAAACCCAGAAAATGACTTGCTTTCTGAGAATATAGGTATCAAGAAATCAGATTGGAAAAATGGCCAACTACAAAAAGTGACACACTGCTCCTTCTCCTGCCACTAAATATTGTTAATAATTTAGAAAGGCTTGATACTGATGCTTATTAACAACTCAGGCATACAGTAGATGCCAATAACCCATATTCATATTTTACTTTGGATTGAAAAATGTCCAGAAGCTGATAGATATCTCGTCTATGTGACTACTAAGTGCAACTAAGATGATGATTGATGTGCTTTTCATCAGTGATATGAGGACTACAAGTTGGCAGATTTAAGCATTTCACCATCAGAATGAGTGCTAGAAACGGAAAAGAAATTATTTTTTAGTTCCATGCCAAAAATACAGTGTCTTTACTTACTCTATTATCTGTTTATCTGCACACAAAAAGCCATAGTACTCTTTAATAAGTTCCAAAAGTATGGCTCAAAGATGACCAAGGAGGCACAGGAACAGCCTTAGTAGAACAAAGACTATTCTATCAGAAACAAAGGTTAGAACATAATGACTTGTAAATATATATTAATAGCACCAATATTATTTACAGAATAGGTACTATAAAGGCTTCTGATTAAATAAAATACAAATTATAGCCAAATAAATGTATCAGTCATAAAACCATATAATAGCATACATTAAACACCACCTTTGAAGCATGAAAGATATTTCTTGGAATCAGAGTAATTCTTTGCAATTTAATAATGCTCTATGGATACAAAATAATTTTATGTAATCTTATTTTATTTGATCCTCCCTTTGATTCTTTGAAACAGATGATATCATTGACAATATTATTTTGAAAATAATAAAACTGAATATCAGAGAGAGTTACTGAATTTGCCCTGAGTGTATGACTCTCAAAAGAGATGCATTGCTTTCAATCCCAGTGTCTTCCAACTGAAACAACCTGCCTATTAACAACATGTTCAGATGGAATTGGAATTAAAATGGGCTGAGAAATTATTGTAGCTTGAAAAAAAAAAAATAAAGCTCATGGAAATTATGCGATTTGTCTATATTTGTAAATCAAGTTACTGTCAGACTTCAGATTATAACTTAACTTACAAAATTTGTACTTCCAGAGCAACACTAGGGAAATAAACTAAAAACAAAATGTTGCTTTATAAGTTAATACTAAACTTAGAATTCATTTACATATGAATGACTGAAGCAGCAAGTTTAAAAAGGAAAATAAACAGTATTCTAGTATCACCTTAATGTTTTAAAAGTTGATCTCTAAAAATAAAAAAAGTTCCATATAAAATGTATATTTTGTACCTGTTAGAAAGTACTTGGCTGGATAGGTTAGTGTGTGACAACTATTATAACAAACAATTGCGATCAGGCTAGACAAAAAGTATTAGTTGGCTACAAAATTTTGCTGCAATATTAAATTACTCATACATGTTAAAAATTTTCAAAATAAGTAATGAAATCCCACTTTGTTAAGAAGTCTTACCATTTACTTATAAGCTCATATAAGAGAGATACAGAGAAACAGGAAAACAAACAAGAATTTGCTTACAAAGTCTCTGGTGAGCCTTCTTGTTAGCAGCAATACCTATCATGTACAAGGTCATGATGCTGTTTACGTTAGGTTAAATGCACTAATTAATACCTTCTTTTGAATCTACCTACAGGGAAATAGAAGTAGAAAGTGTTAGCAAGCTAGAGATTTATAAGACTGTGTTGAACGACAAGTGTTCTGCTGCATCCCCCTTACCCCCACCCCTCAATGTTCAACTTCCAGTGATCTTCCCATTGTTTCCATGTGGTTTACTAGAAATGTAACATTTTGGAATGTCTGTTGAAGGGGTAGTATTTGCATCCAAGTCCTAATGTTTATGCCCAGCAGTGTAGTATGCAGATACCTTCATTAATAAAACATTTATGTTTTCTTTATCTCTTACTTGCTCTTTTCTTAGGGATGTATGTTAGAGTAAGAAGGAAAATTGCCTGACTCATGATTTGGGATGGAGAAACTAGGCATGGTCCCTTGCTCTTTCTCTTTCCCTTAAGACTTTGCTAACCACTGAGAGCATAAAATCTAATGTAAACTACTTTCTTATACAGATAAAGCCATATTTTCTATACTAACTTTGTTAATAATAAAGGTAATATTTTTATCCTCACAACTTTATTATATGTCATTATGTTTTCAACTGCATGGACACTCAGATAGAAAAAATGGGATGATATTTATTTAGCTCTTTGAACACTCAAAATTTGTTGCATTGATCTGTGTGCCTCAAGAAATAGGCAAAGAAAGTAAAATTTATAGAATAAAATACAAATGGAGTGGTTAAGGTTTTTCATGTGGCTACAGCCTTGAACTTGAGTATGTTATTGGGAAGCTGTGATGTTGGTGGCTTATAAAGGCTTAAATTGGAGCATATGACTGGGTTTGCCTTGTGTTTTCAGGTTACAAATTCTGAACAACTGGCATCCAATCAACAGAATGTATACTGACAAATCTAAAGCCAAGAATTTAGATTCTAGATACCCACATACCACTGAATCACTCTTATGTCTAGGTAACAGCAAATACTGGGTTCTAGAAACAATTTGTTTTAGAATATGCGCATTATAGGCCTAAAATGGAGTGTTTATTAAATGTTGTGGGTATTCAGTACAGTGCTGAAATGATTTTGCTTGCCCTATTAAATATTTTCTACCTCATAAAAAATGAGGCAAATAAAAAACTTTGAATGCATAAAACATCTTATGTCTTAAACAAACTAAGAAACTACACTCATTCTCACCAGAGGCACTTCACATGGCAATTGCTTGAAGAATGCCAACTCTACCCAGGAATTAAGCATCCTTCTCCCCAATACTGGGAAATAAGAAATTGGAAGGAATAAATTTTTAACTATTTTTGTTGAAACACTGAGTTTTAGATTTTAAGACCAATAAAATATTTTCTATTTTATTTTAACTTTATTTCTCTGTGGGAATTTGATAATGGGATAAAATTATATTAGTTTAGATTCTGTGCCATTTCCTTTTTATTTTTAGAGTTCCAATGACTTTACTCAACAATAAAGCTGTGTATAATTTAAGATGAAGAATAAAATAAAAAATTAATTTCAACCTCGCAAACAAATTAACTTAAGCATTAATTAATACACTACTCTCATTCTTTTGAGAGACTTCTGGTATTAAAATATCTACTGGTACCCAGTGATCTCAGGAATATGAAAGAAGTCAGGGTTGTTACTGTAAATTGGCTTTATGAAAGTGAAATTAGGCCCATCTTGATGGAATATTGACCTTCACAAAAGGAAGAATCATAGTTCAAATGACCACAAATTCAACACTTATTCTGAATGTATTAAATAATTCCACTTAACTAATGACATAAACCAATGTTTCAATATTATCTTTATTAGTAATAAAGGTAATACTGATACAAATCTGACATACTCTTGTCTTTATTCCTCAGTTTGTTGGAAATAGTCTCTGGTAAGTAAGGCAGTGGAAAGAAGTACTCAATGCCTAACATTTGCTTTGTTGTTACTTTTGTTGAACTAATTACTTTATTTTCTAAAATACATTAAAATTTTCAAAAATTAACAAAAATGACACATCTAATTCCCAGATACCATTTACTCATTTCATTGAGTTTTAACATTTTCTCACATTAGCTTTATTATCTACTTAGTCTGAATCTCTCTTTTCTCTATCTTCCTCTTTCATTCTGTATGCAAGAATCTCCATTGTAAAATAGATGACAAGTATGGGACTCCTTTGGTTTCTCTATTATAAAGTTGATGTTTTCCATTTGTGAATTAAAACAATGGTAATAGGAAACCTATAAATATCCTGTGTTTTGTTAAAGTAAAAATTCCAAAATTCCAACAAAGTTAGACAGGTTAAGAAAGACTTTATTTAAGTCTATTTTAATAGGTAAGAGAGGCCAGAACTCACATCTTTGCCAACAAATGAACAAACAAACAATGACTGTAGATACGTTAAAAGCTGAAGTAGGAAGGATCTTAAGCCATCTGCGTTTTCTAATTGCTCTTACCCAAATAAAATGTAAACTTTCTTGTATTTTTCTTAATGACAGAGGTAGTTTTACAATTTAAAGTGCCTACTGAAGTTAGGTTCCTACATTTCCATGGAAATTGAGAGAAGGGGTGCTATCTTCCTTGATTATAACATTTCAATAAGATGGCTCCCAGGTTATTAAGAAAAAGACCCTGAGACTGGGGGATTTATAAAGAAAAGAAGTTTAAATGACTTACAGTCCCAAAAGACTGGGAGGCCTCAGGAAACTCACAATGAAGGCAGAAGGTAAAGCAAACATGTCCTTCTTCACATAGCAGCAGGAGAGAGAAGTGTCAAGCAAATGGAGAAATGCCCCTTATAAAAATCATCAGATCTCAAGAGAACTCACTCATTACCATGAGAAAAGCATTAGGGTGTTCCCCATGATTCAATTACCTCCCACTGGGTCCCTCCCATGACATATGATGATTACAAGAACTACAATTCATGATGAGATTTTGGGTGGGACACAGCCAAACCATATCATTCCGCCCTTGGCCCCTCCCAAGTCTCATGTCCTCACATTCCAAAACACATCCATGACTTTCAACAGTCCCTGAAAGTCTTAATTCATTGCAGCCTTAACTCAAAAATCCAAGTCCAAAGTCTCACCTGAGACAAGGCAAGTCCCTTCCACCTAAGAGCCTCTAAAATGAAAAGCAAGTTAGTTATTTCCTAAATACAATGGAGGTACAGATATTAGGTAAATACACCTATACTAATTGGTAGAAATTGTCCAAAATGAAGGGGCTGCAGTCCCCATGCAACTCTAAAATTCAATAGGGCAGTCATTAAGCCTTAAAGATTCAAAATGATCTCTTTTGATTCCATGTCTCACTTCCAGGTCACAATGATGCAAGGGTGGGTTCCCAGGTTCTTGGGCAGCTCCACCCCTGAGGCTTTGTGGGATACAGCCACCCTCCTGGCTGCTTTCCCAGGCTGATGTTGAGTGTCTGCAGCTTTTCCAGTTGCATGGTGCAAGCTGTCAGTGTATCTACCATTCTGGGATCTGGAGGATGGTGTCCTACTTCTCATAGCTCCACTAGCAGTGCCCAGTGGGGACTCTGTGTGGGGGCTTCAACCCAACATTTCCCTTCTGCACTGCCCTTGCAGAGGTTCTCTATGAAGGCTCTGCCCATGCAGCAGACTTCTGCCAGGACATCCAAGCATTTCCTCACATCCTCTCAAATACAGGTAAAGGTTCCAAAACCTCAATTCTTGCCTCCTGTGCAACCACAGGCCCAATACCATGTGGAAGCTGCCAGGGATTGGGTTTTCACCCCCTGTAGCAATGGCCTGAACTATACTTTGGCCTCTTTTAGCCACAGCTAGAGCAGGTTGGATGCAAGACACCAAGTCCGGTTGCACACAGCAACGGGGCTTGGACCCAGCCCAGGAAACCATTTTTCCCTCCTGAGCCTCAGGGCCTTCAATGGGAGGGACTGCTGTGAAGAACTCTGACATGCCCTGGAAACATTTTTCCCATTGTATGGGTGATGAGCGTTTGGCTCCTCATTATGTATGCAAATTTCTGTAGCAGGCTTGAATTTCTCCCCAGAAAAGGGGTCTTTCCTTTCTACCACATGGCCAGCCTGCAAATTTTCCAAACTTTTATACTCTGCTTCCTCTTGAATGCTTTGCTGCTTAGAAATTTCTTCAACTACATAACCCAAATCATCTCTCTCAAATCCAAAATTCCACAGATCTCTAAGGCAGGGACAAAATGCCACCAGTCTCTTTGCTAAAGTATAGCAAGACTGACCTTTACTCCAGTTCCCAGCAAGTTCCTCATCTCCATCTGAGACCACCTCAGTCTGGAATTCATTTTCTATCATTATCAGCATTTTGGTCAAAGCCATTCAACAAATCTCTAGGAAACTCCAAACTTTACCACATACCTGTCTTCTGAGCCCTCCACGTCTCTAGGACATTTCAAACTTTTTCACATTTTCCTGTCTTCTGAGCTTTCCGAGTCTCTAGGAAGTCCCAAACTTTCCTACATTTTCCTGTGTTCTTCTAAGCCCTCCAAACTGTTCCAACCTCTGCCTGTTACTCAATTCCAAAGTTGCTTCCACATTTTTGAGTATCTTTACAGCACAGCCGTCCTATGCTGGTATCAATTTACTGTATTAGTCTGTTCTCATGCGGCTGTGAAGAAATACCTGAGACCGGGTAATTAAAAAAAAAAAAAAAAAAGGTTTAATTGACTCACAGTTTTGCAGGACTGTGGGGGCCTCAGGAAACTCACAATTATGGCAGAAGGGAAAGTGAACCTATCCTTCTCATGACTGCAGGAGATAGAATTGCCTGGCAAAGGGAGAAACACCCCTTATAAAACAATCAGATCTTGTGAGAATTTGCTCACTATCACAAGAACAGCATGAGGGTAACTACCCCTGTGATTCATTTACCTCCCACCGGGTCCCTCAGGACATGTGGGGATTATGGGAACTACAATTCAAGATGAGATTTTGGGTGGGGATACAACCATACCACATCAGATATCTTGGTGGGTCTCATCAAATTTATTGTAAATTTTTAACCATTGATTATTTTTGCTGGAATTCTTCTTAATGTGATGTGAAATAGTAATATTATTACTCTATTTAGTATTTTTGCTTGTTTATTTTAATGTCAGGTGAATAATAAATCTGTATTTTAGACTGTGTCTTTTATTAAAGTAACAAGAACATTTTGTCATTCAGGGTCTCTTATTCTATCATTTCTTCTGTATTTGTTAGTTGACAGTCTACTCTAAAGAAGAGTCTCCACTTATATCATTTTCTATCTATCCATTTATCATTAGTATTAACAGATTATTATTTTATTCAACTATTTACAACCCAAGAATACACCTTTTTTATTGTGTTATTCCCAAATTCTCAGTGTTGGTTACTAGGAACCCTTTAAAGATGGATTCTATGTCTTTTCAGGCCACCGCTAATTTTTAAGCTCTTGTTTTCTTGCTTAAAAAGATATTTCAGACTCATTTTGTAATGTTTCTCCTTCAAACATTTGTTGGAGCATACCATTTATCCAAGGAATGATATTTAGAAATATTGATATGTGCATGAAGTGTGCTCATTGCTGCTGGGGTATCATTGCTTCTAGGCCATTTCATCAGACACAGCTAAAGCAGATTGATGCTTGCCTCCTCTGACTTTCCTCATTCCATATTTGTACCTCTTTTTATCACAGGGAGAAGTCTGTTGCCCAAAACATCACTATATCTACTAATTTTTCATTCCAACAATAGGCATAAAATCATTAATCATCTTGGAATTACTATACCTACACTATACAACAAACAATACTATTTAAAAACTATGATTTTTTGTTTGTTTGTTTCTTGTTTGATTGTATATAGTTTATTGTGTTAAAAGTAACCGGGATTAGTTCTTGTTTGTTTCTCCTTCAGGATGATTATGTAATTCATTTGAAATTAATTTGCATTCATTTGTTTCTGTTTATATTCAGATTTAAGGTTTGTTTTTTCCTGTATATGTTGATTTATTTATTTTAAATAAGCAGGACAGTAACATGCTTTTGGAAGTCAAAACTTTAAGAAACAGTACTCAGGGAAGTGTTATTTTCTTTCTCTCTTCCACTCCATTCTCCTCCACTACAGAGTAGATCTGTTTTATTGATTTCCATTTTATTCACCCTACATATCTTTTGCAATTATGCTCAGCTACATAAACAAATAAACATTTATTTATTTTCCTTGCTTCTTTACAAAACAGAAGCGTACTATTGATACTGTTACACTTGTTACATTTTTTCTTATTTCAACACATGATAGAAAACCTTCTATAACAGCTCATACCGATTTTCCTTATTCTTTCTTACATGCTAGTGTTTCCTACAGCTAATAAAATAATCTTCTGTGTTAGTTAACGTAGGTAAATTTTTTTTGGAATCAAAAATACCATCAATAGGTTTACTTGTGTGCTATACTTTATCAATATCGCAGCAGTATGTTTTGATGGGAGATAAAGAAAACTAAACAACACAAAGTTGTTACTTTCTTTAATATTATGAAAAATATTTACATAAGAAAGGCTATTTTTCTGCTTCTCTGGTAAATAAAACTGGGCATGAAGTGCTCTAGTAGAGACTCTGGTGATGCAAAAGTCCCTGTTCCTTCCGTTTCTTCCTTTTCACCCAATAACACCCTGTCTGATCACCAAATTGTCTGTGAGCCTGAATTTTCATGGCCATGGGAAAAAGAACTCTGTCTTTAGCTGAACTAAAAACAAAAGTCCTGCAACAATGATATCCTGGATAATGAGTATGCATCTGTATGTGTGTGTTTGTATGTATGCATAAATACATATAGACATGTGAAGTCTGGATACTTGTTAATAAATTTACTTGTGAAATTACACATTATTTTAGATTTCTGAAGTGTTTTATTCATTTAATCAACTAGCTGGTAAATGGTTAATAAGTAAATATATTTTACACCACACTCCTGGGCTCTTACATGTTTCTAATTTGGTGTGTATAACTCACTATCACTTAGTTTTATTGTCTATATCAGTACTTTAAGAAGAAAAACTCAGTCAAAACTATTTAGTATTGTTTAATATTGATTATGGTTTTTCTTACTTTTACCTTCATAACATAACATGGTAATTCGAGATGTAAATTATTATAATTACTATAGTAAATATCTAGAACTGTGTCCATGACATTTATTTATCTCTCATGTGGTTAATATTTAGTTTCCATCACTGGTCATGGAAGCAAGTCAAGGAACAATGTTGATGCTAAGCTTGTCAAATTACATGTAGGACTTTTATAAATCCCTCAGAAGTTATGTTAACAATATTATACTCTAAAATCATTGCCCAAAGTAGGGAAGTTAGGGTTTAGTAATTTTTTTCTTAAAATATAAACTCAGAGTGTTCACAGAGAACAATGACAAAGTAAAAGTCATTGCACTGAACAATATTTTAATGCCTGAGATATTCTCTATAACAGTAATGTCTTACTGTGCTTATATTGTACCATTTTCTATGTTAAATACTCTATTTAACCCTTACAGCTATCTAGCGGGTTTGTATGGGACAGTCTGATTTCTGATTTCTGCATATTGTCACAATGTAGTTATTAAGATATATATATTTTATATATATACACATACACACACATTAAATTCGAAGAGCAAATACCATTGGACTTTACAAATATATGTATATATGTGTGTGTGTGTATATATATATATATGCATGTGTGTGTGTGTGTGTATATATATATATATATACACATTTGTAAAGCCCAGTGGTATTTGCTCTTCTAATTTAATGGAGAAATGTTCAAGGTAGTCTTTAAAACTATGGAAATACCCGCATAATGTGTTCAGTGAAAGAAATCAAACTCACCGAAAAATAATAATGAAGCTCTGTTAATGTGGTGTAAATTATATGGAAAAATGGAAAATGATCCAGGGACAAAACCATCAAATAGACCTTTATGAAGCAAGTCATATCACAGAATCACCAATCATCTGGATATTTATTCAAGTTTACATTAATTCAGTGGTAGATAATGAAAAGAAAGAACATTTGAACTTGCTGGTGCCTTGGATAAAATAATAAAAGCTGAACTGAAAGATTCATAAATCAATGACATGACATCAATGACTTGCTGTATATTCTTAATATATGAGAAAAAAGATGTAATAAAAATAAAAGGAATTTTATCCACATGTGTTTTATATTATAGCAATAAAAGTGAAACTTATAGGATAACAAATTTTTATAAAACTTGGAGATTTAGAACAAAAAATACTATTACCAATATTAAATATCATTATATGGCATTTTTCTACTTTATGTTCGCAATTATTCTTTAAAAATGTGGTGAAATATGTAAGTCCATTTTCTGCTGCTATGACAGAATACCACACAATGGGTAATTTTTAAAGAATAAAATTTTATCTTACTCATAGTTCTGAAGACTAGAAAGTCCAAGAACGTGACACAAGTATCTAGGGAACATTGTCCCATGGAGGAAGGCATCACATGGTAAGAAAGCATGCAGAAGAAGCAGAAGAAAAGGATAAAACTTAACAGGTGCTCATTACTGTGATAACAGCAATAACCCACTGATAAGGACAGAGTCTTTAAGGCCTAATCACCTGTTTAAGGTTTTACCTTACAACTGTTTCACTGGGGATTTAGTTTTCAACATACAAACACTTTTCATTGCAAATATTTATTTATTTAAATTGTTTTATTTTTATTTCAATCGTTTTTGAGGTATAGGTGGTCCTTGATTACACAGATAAGTTCTTCAGTGGTCATTTCTGGGATTTTGGTGTATCCATCTCCAAAGCAGTGTACCCTGTATCCATTATGTAGTCTTTTATCCCTCACCCCTGCTTCTAGCCTTCCCCTTCAAGTTCCAAAGTCCATTATATCTTTCCATTCTTATCCCTATGCATCCTCATAACTTAGCTCCCATTTATAAGAAAGGGCATACCATATTTGGTTTTCCATTCCTGAGTTATTACACTTACAATAATGGCCTCTAGCTCCATCCAAGGTGCTGCAAAATACATTATTTTTTTCCTTTTTTTACGGCTGAGTAGTATTTCATGCTGCATATATATGACATTTCTTTATCTACTTGTTGGTTGATGTGCACTTAGGTTAGTTCCATATCTTTGCAATTGTAAATTGTGCTGCTATTAACATGTGTGTGCATGTGTCTTTTTTACGTAAGGACTTCTTTTCCTTTGGGTAGATACTCAGTAGTGGGATTGCTGGATTGAATGGTAGTTTTACTTTTAGTTCTTTAAGGAATCTCCATACTGTTTTCCACAGTGGTTGTACTAGTTTGCATTTCCACCAGCAGTGTAAAAATGTTCCCTTTTCACCACATCCATGCCAATATCTATGGATTTTTGACTTTTTAGTTATGGCTATTCTTGCAGGAGTAAGGTGGTGTCTCATTGTGGTTTTAATTTGCATTTGCCTGATAATTAGTAATTCAACACATAAACTTTTGAAAGACAGTTTCCAACCACAGCATTTTTCTCTTGGCTCTCAAAAGTTATGTCTTTCTCAAAAGGCAAAATTCATTTATTCCATCACAGTATCCCCCAAAGTCTTAAATTTGTTACAGTATGAGCTCAAAAGTTGTAAGTCCAGAGTCTCATCTAAATCAGATAAAGATGAGATTCAAAGCACAATTCATCCCGAGTGAAATTCTTCCTAACTCTCAGTCTGTGAAATCAAACCAAGTTACCTACTTCTAAAATACAATGGTGGGACAGGCATAGGATAGACACTTTCATTCCAAAAGAGAGAAGTAGGCAAGAAGAAAGGAGAAACAAGCCCCACGTAAGTACAAAACCCAACAGGGCAAACAATGTTAAATCTTAAGGTTGAAGAAAAAACTCTTTGACTCTGTGTCCTGGTTCATGTATATACTGCGGCTGGGTTTGAGGCCCCAAGGCATTGGGCCGTCCCATTTCTGTGACTTTGTTAGGCTCAATCCATACAGCTCTTCCAGGCTGTCATTGCACATGGGTAACTCTACAGTTCGTGGGTCTTCATGGCTGTCCACACCCATAGCTGCAATAGTGATTATCTTAATGGGGACCATGTGGTGGTCCCATCCCTCTGGCAGGTTTCTGTCTGGGCTTCCAGGCATCCTGTGACATCATTTAAAATCTAAGTGGAGGAAGTCATGCCTCCATAGCTCTTCCATTCTATGTACCCACAGACTTGACACTACATCGACACTGATGAGGCTTATGGCTTATATTTTTAAGAGAAAAGGGTGGAGTCACAGGTAGGCATGCCTGAGTCACACCTGGGATGGCCAAGAAGCACTTTGATGAAAAGTAGGGATCAAAAACCCAAGGTGACTTTGGGAAGAGAGCCTGTAAAGGCCACCCCCAGCCTATCCCTAAAAGTTATTCTGCCCTCCTAGGGTTCTGGGCCTGTGATGTCAGGGGAAGCATGAAAGATCTCTAAAGTTCCTACAGGGTCTTTCTTCCATTGTCTGCTAGAAGAAATATTTCAAATGTCTACTCCAGGTACTACTGTGCCTGGTTTCCTTCTCTCCACACTAATCTCTTTAGCCAATGGTTGATTGGACACACTCTTTACATGGACTGGCAGTGAATTTTCCAATTCTTTCCATTCTGCTGCTCTTTTAATTATAAATTCTGTCTTTAAGTTATTTATTTCCTCTATAATCTCCTTGTATGCAGTTAAATGTAGTCCCACAGTAGCTTGAATGCTGTGCTACTTATATATTTCTTCCACTAAATATCCTAAGTTGTTGCTCTTAAATTCTGCATCCCATGAAGTCTTAGAACATGAACACATTTTAGCCAAAGTCACTGCTACTTTATAACAATGACGGTCTTTACTCCAGTTTCCAATACTCAGCTTTTTATTTTCATCTGAAACCGCATTGGAATGGCCTTTACTATCCATATTTCTACTAATCTTCTGGTCAAAACCACTTAAATAATCTCCAAGAAGATTCAGACCGTCCCTATAGCCTCTTGTTCTGAGCCCTCACCCGAATCATTCTTAATGCTCCATTCATGGCAATACAGGCTTTTTGGAGCCTACTCATTCAAGTTATTTTAGCCTCTACCCATTATTCAGTTCCAAAGTTGCGTTCACCTTTTTAGTTATTTGTTACAGCAACAGCCCTACTTCTTAGCACCAATTTTTCTGTCTGAGACCATTTCCTTCTGCTATGAAAGAATACTACAGACTATGAAATTTATAAACAATAGAAGTTGATTTGGTTCACAGTTCTGGAGGCTAGAACGTTCAAAAGCATGGCATAAACATCTCGCAAGAATCATCTCATTAAGGAAGACATGATATGACAAGGAAGTACAAACATGAGACAGAGAGAAAGGAAGGGGGCCAAACTGATCAGAAGTCTAATCTTGCAATACCAAGCCTACACTCACAACAAGAACATTAACCCATTTTTGAGGGCAGAGCTCTCGTTATCTAATCACCTCCTCAATGTCTTACCTCTCAACACTGTTGTACTGGGGATTAAGTTTCCAACACATAAACTTATATAAGACACACTCAACCCATAGCACGAAGCAAAAAGTAAGAGTGCTTTCTCTTTCTGTACCATCTTATTACATTCTGCTAATGTCTGGATAAATGCAAGAATAAGTACTTGCAAGTTCTTCCCATGTTATAGCAGCTTTTAAATAAGAAAGAATAATGGCGCCTGTAATCGCAGCACTTTGGTAGGCCAAGAAGAGGTGGATCACTTAAGGTCAGGAGTTCGAGACCAGCCTGGTCAACATGGTGAAACTCCGTCTCTACTAAAAATACAAAAATTATCTAGGCATGATGGCACACGCCTGTAATCCCAGCTACTTGGGAGGCTGAGGCACAAGAAATGCTTGAACCCGGGAAGCAGAGATTGCAGTAAGCTGGGATCATGCCATTGCACTCCAGCCCGGGCAACAGAGTGAGACTCTGTCTCAAAAAACAAACAACAAAAAAAGAAAAGAAAAGAAAAGAAATAATGGCTTACATTACTATGGATATTTGTCAAAGTAAAGAATTCCACAGACTGCCCGAAGGCCTAGACAAAACTTGCCACGGGGGAGGGACCACCACACAGTCCCCACTAGGGTAATGGCTACTAAAGCTATCGAAGTGGACAGCCACCAAATATGCCCACCATGTGACAGAGACCATGGTAAGACTTTTGCTCATATTTTCCCATTTAAACTTTTCGGTGTCTCTATATGACAAATAATATTATTACCCTCATTTTAACGACAAGAAAACTGACACAAATAAATGGAGGATTAGTGGTAGAGCAGATATTGAAACCTTTATGATCTAATTCTAGAGATGAGTGAGAATAATTATTTTTTGTTCATTTTTCTTTTTCTTTTTTTGACAAGAGCTCCAGTTTTTGTAGAAAAATAATTATGGAGAAAATAAATTTGGATGTTTTTGAGTCACAAAAGGAAAACTTCTAAATTAGTTTAGTAAGCAATGAGAAACTATTTATTGACAAGTAAGTGATGAGAGAAGAGATCTGAGAAGATCTATCAACAAGGGTGTATTAAAGGGATATTTAAATTAGAGAAATGAACAAGAAAGCTATTTTAATAATCTAATATACAACAAGAAATAAGATGTTGATAATATAAAAGTTATAGACACAAATTGAACAAGAAATATGAAAGTAGATTTTAGAAGAATTGGTCACTGATATTGGGCAGACATCCAAGTAGAATATTTTCAAAAAGATCAATGAAAACATTTAACAGAAATAATGTAAGAGAAGTGAGTAATATTTGTAATTGACTCTACCTACAAAAGTACCCTTTTGTGAGGTCATGGAAAGGGATAAAACAAATAAATCATTTTTGAGTAAAATTATTATTTATAGGCAATATAAAGAAGAAACTAGTTACTGAAGATACAGAGAATAAATATTATTCAAGAGAAAAATGGAAAAACATGAAATTTATGGATGAGAACTATATGAGTTTAAGAAGGAGGAGGTATAATTGAAATTATGAAAGAGTTCAAGAAGATGAGATTATCTGACTTCAATGCCTGCATGAGTTATTCAGAGGCTTCTAGTAGAGATGTGTTTATAAATTATATATAGTATATTGATTTATAACTCTCTACTACATATATAGTGTATAGTATAATAAATCAAGGAAATATAAATGTGTATATTATTTTTTCTAATTTGAAGTGCATTGGAATTTACTTTTTTTTTTTTTTCTCTGAGACAGAGTCTTGCTCTGTCGCCCAGGCTAGAGTGCAGTGGCGCGATCTCAGCTCACTGCAACCTTCGCCTCCCCAGTTCAAGCAATTCTCCTGCCTCAGCCTCCCAAGTATCTGGGATTACAGGTGCACACCATCATGCTTAGCTAAGTTTTCCTTTTTTTAGTGGAGACAGTGTTTCACCATGTTGGCCAGGCTGGTCTCAAACTCCTGACCCTGTGATCCACCTGCCTTGGCCTCCCAGAGTGCTGGGATTACGGGCGTGAGCCACTGCACCTGGCCTATTTATTTTTTTTTAATTAAAGCATTAAAAGAAATTTACTTTTACATTTTAATGTGGAAATGATTCACAGCTTATATTAATATTGTTGGGGCCTAGAGCAGGGATTCACAAATGTAATACCAGCATTTTGGGAGGCCAAGGTGGGAGGATCACTTAAGCCCAGGAATTCAAGACCAGCTGGGCAACATAGTGAGACCCTGTCTCTCAAAATAAATAAATAAATAAATAATTAGCCAGGCATGGTAGTTCACATCTGTAGTCCCAGCTGAAGCAGGAGGATTGCTTGATCTTGGGAGGTTGAGGATGCTGTGAGCTATAATCACGCCACCACACTTCAGCCTGGGTAACAGAGTAAGATCTTGCCAACAACAACAACAACAACAACAAAACTCTACACCTATATATTTGAAATCTGAAGTCAAAAATCTGAAATAGATGTGTTTAGTTTGGAAAGGAATAAAATGAATACGTCTCTTTTTAAATTTAAGGAGAAGGAAAGCAAAAACGGGAGTGAAAATTTAAAGAAATTATTTTGACATGAGAAAAAGGAAGTTGAAGAAAATAATATTGAGAGCTTAGATCTTTGGGAAATTGGAGGTGAGAGCACCTACAGAGCAAATGTGAGGTTTTTGAGAAAGATGGAAGAGATAGCTCTGAATAAATCAGTGTAAAATTAATAAAATAATTGCAGAGAATCAAGGAATTGAGATAATTTTATTATTCTCCTCTAGGTTGCTAAGTAGCTGGAATAAAACAAAGATGAAATGGGAAGTGGATATTACTAAAGACTTGGAATTAACCACAAAAGAAGACAGAAATTCTGTTTTTTTGTGATATATTCTAGACTGTTTATGAGTTTACTGATTGTGAGTCCAAATTTGTCATGGAGGCAAGTGAAAGTAAAAACAAGAAATAATAAATCGAGTAAATGTCTTGTGTTTGAACTTTTAGAGATATGATGAGGATGAAAATGTAATTAGGTAACACAAAAGAAAAGAAAGTTTAAAAGACAAGGAAAGATGGGACAACAAAAAAGAAACTTGACTTTGTGTTAGGAAGGTAAACAAAATGGGTTAAATAGTAATGTAGACTTCACAAGAGTAATTACTCAAAGTATAATGATTAGGGAAGACAAAGGCCTAAAGACGGTGGAAAACAATGAGCGTTAGAAACGTCAACAATGTGGCAGATGAAGTTTTAGAGGATTATGATTTCTAAAAAATAAAAAGGAAGGCCTTACAAAAAAACCAAAACCATTTTTAAAAGAATGATAAAATGGTGAAAACTCTTCCTGATAATATTTAGTATATAGCCACAATAGCCAAGGAAGTCTGGTACTGGCAGGGGATAAATGCAAAAGAAAACAGAACCCAGAAAATAAATCCAAACAAATATAGCTAATTAATTTTTTAAAAAGAAGCAAAGGTGATATCAATGAGGGATAAGCTTTTCAGCAAATGCACTGAAGCATTGGGGATCCATCAGCAAAAAATTGAATTCAGTCCTAAATCTCATACCTCACACAAAAATTAATTCAAAATGGAGCATGAGTTTAAAAGTGCAATATGAAACTGAAATCCGTAAAAAATAACGTAAGAAAATATCTTTGATACCTAGGACTAAGTTCTTAAATTTGACATCAAAAGCACAATTTTAAAGGTAAATATTGGTAAATTGGACCTCATCAAAAAGAACACCTTTTGCTCTGTGAAAGATCCTGTTAAAAGGATGAAGAGACATTTACATTCCAAAATTAAAGACTGAGAGAAAATACTTAGAAATTACATATTGTTATAGGAGACAGAAGGAAATTTTTTAGGTAGACAGGGGAAAGAGAGTCCCTGGTAGAAAACTTTACTTTTAACACGAAGCAGCTCAGAATTACCTCGCTTTCTAACCTCATGCAGTTCAAAGAAATCATTTTTCTTCTAACCAAAAGCAGCCTGGAATATCAGGCTGTAAAACACAGATAAACTCAGGCACAGAAGGAGGCGGAGGAGTCTCTTAGGTAATCACCAAACTTCACACTCTTACCATGGGCCCCGGTAAAAACAGTGGGTCTTAATAAGCACATTCCTTTCCCTTTAGGCACACTAAGATAGGGAAGCTAGAAGTGGATGCTGGCAGAGGTGGGGGGCGAGGAGATGCCTGCAGCAGCTAGAAGATGTCTAGGAACAGACATGGAAACTCTCCCTCCCAGATAAGCAAAACAGCTGCACAGACTAAGAGTCTGCCTACCTGATCAAGGAATCGTGGAGAGCCCATAGAAAAGTCTGCTCTGTACATCTATACAGATAGCACACCTGATCCCAACTAAACCTTCAAGCCTTAGGAAGATAAGACACCCCCTCCTTGCTAGCCAATTTTTAAAAACCCTGACAGTTTTACTACAACTTGGCAACCCACTCGGGACCCCTCTCTGTGACAGAGAGCTGTTCTTTTCTTTTGCCTATTAAATTCCTGCTCCAGTCTCACCCTGTGTGCGTGTTTCTGCAACCTCGATTTCCTTGGCCATGAAACCAAGAACCTTGGTATTTACCCCAGAAAACGAGGATGCTTCAGTATCTGACAAATGCCTTGAATACAGAACACATTGTTATTCTCAAAAATATATACTACCCTCAGAATTATTAATATATACCACTTATTCTCAAAACTTAATAAACGAACCAATTAGAAATGTGCTAAAAGAAAACATGCAGAGACCTTTTGCTGGAGAGAATATACAGGTGGCAAATAAGCACATGATAAGATGTTCAACATCATTTTCCATTACAGAAATGCAAATTAAGTCCACTATGAGATATTACAACTCACCATCAGAATGATTAAAATAAAAAATAATCACATCAATTGTGGGCAATTATGTGGAGAAATTAAATTGCTCATACACTGCTGGCAGAAATGTAAGATGATACAATCACTTTAGCATCTAGTCTAGTTCATAGCATCTTACGCCTTTGAGTAGATAAACGGTTAAACAAACATGTACGTTCATATTATGGAATACTATAAAATAATAATAAGGAATGAATTACTGGTTCCCTGCAACATTTGGATGAACCTAGAGTTTTTAAAAAGCCAATCTCAAAATGATATATTAAATATATTAATATACTGCATGATTTCATTTATGTAACATTTATGAAATAACACAATTACAGAGATAGAGAAGAGATTAATTGTTGTGAGGACTTGGAAGTGGGTAGTGGAGGGGATGGATGTAGTTATAAAACAATAACACGATAGAGGCTTGTGGGGATTATATGTTTATGTTGATTATGGCAACAGTAACGCAAATATAAACATGAGTTAAAACTGCATGGAGCTACATAAGTACACATGCACACATACACACACAAATAAATGTATATTTAACTGGTGAAATCTGAATAAGCTCTGTTAGACTGAACCAGTATAAATTTCTTCCTATTTTCTTACCTTGTACTACAATTATATAAGCAGATAACATTGTAGGAGAGTGGGAGAGTTTGCATGGAACTCTGTGTTTCTTTGCAACTTAACGTGATTTTTTTTTAAAATAAAAACTTAAAAATACAATCTGAGATATGGAAAAAAGATGCTTGGATGTTGTGAAAGTTTTGGAGGTTGGATTTGCTTGTGAAAGAGAAGATGAGAAGATTTTTTTAAACAAGCAGGATAAATTTTGGAAGAGAAAGGAGGGAATTGGGAAATTATTTAATAAAAACCATCACAAATAGTTTTTGAAGGAATGTATTTGGAGCATAGCTATGTTTATTTTTTGTTCCAGCAATAAGATTGAGAATGACAACTTCTACTCTGGAAGATAGTGATTTTAAGGAAATCTAAAGAACAAAAATATCATCATAGATTTATGTGTGTGGAAAGAATAAGAATATACAGAACAGGTAATCTTGAGAGGACCTTGAGATCTGAACATGAAATATCATTACACTTTTATAAGCCAAGTGAGCTTGGACTACTTTATATCAATGTCCTTCAATTCAGCAGTTTTATTATATTGTTACAGTCTCTAAAAATCTAACATGAAAGAATGTCCAGCTTTTCTTATTTTCCTTGCAAGGAAATAATTTAGCTAAATAATATTTAAGTTTAAATAATTTAAATTTATTTTAAATATTTAAATATTTTAATAAAACTTTTAGCTAAATAATATTTTGATTTAAATATTTAAATAAAGTTTAATTGATTTAAATAAATTTAATTTATTTGAATAATCTAAATAAGAATTTAATTAATTGAAATATTTTAATTAATCATTTAGCTAAACAATATTTAAATTTGAATACTATTTAGCTAAATAATTAATTTAAAAATAAATGTTAGTAAAAGAACTTGTTATTATATTACATGGTATGATTTTTCATGTTGGCCAATCAATAAAAATTGTGTTGGTAAGAAGATATGGAATTAAGAAAAAGACAACAAAAAGTATATTTTTAGATAGTTGTAATAACATAAAATAATCTAAAATGAATCATCTCAAATTAAGCAATCTGAGAACTGATGATTACATTAAAATATTAAATATAATTGCTTGGAGTTTCATGTTAATTTTCTAGATTGCAATGATTTTGTAATGAAAATAACTAATAGGCAATTAATATAAGTGCAAAATGCTGTTAAATTCTAAACATAACAGATGCTAAAATAAACAGTGAAATTTACTTTATTATTCCTTATTTTCATTTGGGTAGTTATTTATACCCAGTAGTCATTCAGGAGCAGATTGTTCAGTTTCAATGTAATTGTGCAATTTTGAGTGAATTTCTTGATCCTGGGTTCTAATTTGATTGCACTGTGGTCTGAGAGACTGTTTGTTATGATTTCTGTTTTTTTGCATTTGCTCAGGAGTGTTTTGCTTCCAATTATGTGGTCAATTTTAGAATAAGTGCAATGTGGTGCTGAGAAGAATGTATATTCTGTTGATTTGGGGTGGAGAGTTCTGTAGATGTCTATTACGTCCTCTTGGGGCAGAGCTGAGTTCGAGCCCTGAATATCCTTGTCATTTTTCTGTCTTGTTGATCTGTCTAATATTGACAGTGGGGTGTTAAACTCTCCCACTATTATTGTATGGGAGTCTAAGACGCTTTATTGGTCTCTAAGAACTTGCTTTATGAATCTGGGTGCTCCTGTATTGGGTTCATATATACTTAGGATAGTTAGCTCTTCTTGTTGTGTTGATCTCTTTACCATTATGTAATACCCTTTTTTGGCTCTTTTAATCTTTGTTGGTTTAAAGTCTGTTTTATCAGAGACAAGGATTGCAATCCCTGCTTTTTTTTTGAACTTTCCGTTTGCTTGGTAAATCTTCCTCCATCCCTTCATTTTGAGCCTATATGTGTCTTTGCACATGAGATGGGTCTCCTGAATACAGCACACCAATTGGTCTGGACTCTTTATACAATTTGCCGATCTGTGTCTTTGAATTGGGGCATTTAACCTGTTTACATTTAAGGTTAATATTGTTACGCATGAATTTGATCCTGTCATTATGATGCTAGCTGGTTATTTTGCCCAATAGTTGATACAGTTTCTTCATTGTGTTGATGGTCTTTACAATTTGGTATGTTTTTTGCACTGGCTATTAGTGGTTTCTCCTTTCCATATTTAGTACTTCCTTCAGCAATCGTGTCAAGGGTGGCTAAGCCCTGCTTCTTGTATGAGAAGGTTAAACTTGTACTCAAATGTATGTTGAGGCAATTTAAAATGATAAAAATTTACTACCAGATTGAAAAGCTGTTGTAAAGACTGATTTCATTTAAATTCTTCAATCAGGATAAAGGTCAAAGTTATCAATGTAAATAAAAGACCTAAGTAAAGATTAAATTTCAACTCATTCCTGATGTTGAATTGTTAGTAAAAGAAAATTTAGTCATATCTAATTATAATTTGAAAAACATCCTAAATCATTAAGAGCAATGTAGAATGTGTAAAATAAATAAATAGGTAAATATACACATATACAGAAGATATACAAGCATACTTCCAAAAAGACATACATATATTAACATTACATATACTTATAAGACATCCATGTATATAACATTTAAAACTCTTGAATATCCAAATAATTTTTATTTACTTACATTTGCTGATATAGCTTACCTCAGAGAAAACCTTTTCTGTTCCTTATTTTATTTCAGGCAAAGTTTGAAAATCAATTCCAATTTATTTTTGACATGAAATATGTCTCATTCTCTTCAAGTTGAATCTCTTTCATAGTTTATTGGTGATATGAAACCCCCATATAAAATTCAATTTTGCACAACATGCTATCTAAGAGCTAATCCAGGATAAGATTTTCTTAGATGAAAATGAATAGTTCATTCAATCTTATTTTTTGAATCTGAGATATGTTTAACACTTTGTATAGTGGAGTTAATATTTATCTTATTAAACATATGGCAAAAATAATGATAATGTTAACATGCATCAGTTCAGAGATCTAGTCTCTTATAAAATCTGGGTGTCAATAATACCAAATTGCCATTTCACAAACATATCACAAATTGAAGGCAGGACTAGAGAAGAATTCAAAAAGGCTATAGTAATTCAAGGAGCTTGTGGTTCTTCCCGAGTTCTTAGTTTTTCTTCAATGTAACAAAAAAAAGTTAAAATTTCCTTTAAATAAATATATATTCGGAAACTGTTATTTATAGCAATATTTTTTATTAAAAAAAAATTCCAAGGATAATGACATGGTTTGGCCGTGTCCTCACCCAAATTACGTCTTGAATTGTAACTCCCACAGTTCCCATGTGTCATGGGAGAAACCCGGTGGGAGGTGATTGAATTATGGGGGCGAGTCTTTCCTGTGTTGTTCTTGTGATAGTGGATGAGTCTCATGAGATCTGATGGTTTTAAAAATGGGAGTTTCTCTGCACAAGCTCTCTCTTTGCCTGCTGCCATTCCCATAAGATGTGACTTGCTCCTCCATGCCTTCTGCCATGATTGTGAGGCCTCCTTAGCAAAGTGAAACTTTGAGTGCATTAAATCTCTTTCTTTTATAAATTACTCAGTCTCAGGTATGTTTTTATCAGCAGCATGAGAAGGACTAATACAGTAAATTGGTACCAGTACAGTGGGACACACTTGAAAAGATACCCAAAAATGTGGGAGCAACTTTGGAACTGGATAACAGGCAGAGGTTAGAACAGTTTGGAGGGCTTGGAAGAAGGCAGTAATATGTGGGAAAGCTTGGAACTTCCTAAACACTTGTTGAATGGCTTTGTCCAAAATGCTGATAGCGATACAGACAATAAAGTCCATGCTGAGGTGGTCTCAGATGGAGATGAGGAACTTTTTGGGAACTGGAGCAAAGGTGACTCTTGTTATGTGTTAGCAAAGAGAATGGTGGCATTTTGCCCTTGCTCTAGATATTTGAGGAACTTTGAAGTTGAGAGGGATGATTTAGGATATCTACCAGAAGAAATTTCTAAGCAGCAAGATAGAAAGAAAATTCCATTTTCCGAGAAGAAATTCAAGCTGGCTGCAGAAATTTACATCCGTAATGAGGAGCCAAATGTTAATTACCAAGACAATGGGGAAATGTCTCCAGGGCATGTCAGAGACCTTTGAGGCAGCCCCTCCCATCACAGGCCCAGAGATTTAGGAGGAAAAAATGGTTTTGTGGACTGGACCCAGGGTAGCTTTGCTGAGTGCCGTCTAGAGACTTTGTGTCCTGCATCCTAGCTGCTCCAGCTGTGACTAAAAGGGACCAAGGTATAGCTGAGGCAATTGCTTCAAAGGGTGGAAGCACCCTAGCCTTGTCAGCTTCCATGTGGTATTAAGCCTGTGGGTGCACTGAATTCAAGAATTGAAGTTTGAGAACATCTGCCTAGATTTCAGAGGATGTAGGTAAATGCCTGGATGCCCAAACAGAAGTTTGCTGCAGGGGCAGGGCCCTCATGGAGAACCTCTGTTAGGGCAGTGAGGAAGCAAAATGTGGGGTCAAAGCCCCCACATGGTTCTTACTGGGGCACTGCCTAGTGGAGTTGTGAGAAGAGGGCCGTTGTCCTCCAGACCCCAGAATGGTAGATTCATTGACAGCTTGCACCATGCACCTGGAAAAGCCACAGACACTAAATGCCAGCCCATGAAAGCAGATGGCAGGGAAGCTATATCCTGCAAAGCCATAAGGGCAGAGCTTCCTATGACCAGGAAAACCCACCTGTTGTTTCAGTGTGACCTGGATGTGACACATGGATTCAAAGGCAATCATTTTGTAGCTTTAAGACTTGACTTCCTGGCTTGATTTCAAACTTGCATGGGACCATTAACCCATTTATTTTGGTCAATATCTCCCATTTGTAATGGCTGTATTTATCCAATGCCCATACCCCCATTGTATCTAGGAAGTGACTAACTTGCTTTTGATTTTACAGGTTCATAGGCAGAAGGGACTTGCCTGGTCTCAGATCAAGTGTCGAACTGTGGACTTTTGAGTTAATGCTGAAATGAGTTAAGGCTTTCAGGGATCTTGGGAAGGCATGATTGGTTTTGAAATGTGAGGACATGAGATTTGAGAGGGCCCAGGGGTGGAATGATATGGTTTGATTGCGTCTCCACCCAAATTTCATTTTGAATTGTAACTCCCACAATTTCCACATGTTGTGGTAGGAACCCAGTGGCAGGTGATTGAATTATGGGGGCAGGTCTTTCCTATGCTCTTCTCATGAGAGTGAATGAATCTCACAAGAGTTTGTGGTTTTTAAAATTGGAGTTTCCCTATGCAAGCTCTCTCTTTGCCTGCTGCCATTCACATAAGATGTAACTTGCTCTTACTTGCCTTCTGCCATGATTGAGAGGCCTCCCCAGCCATGTGGAACTGTAAGTCCATTAAAGCTCTTATTTTGTAAATTAACCAGTCTCAGGTATGCCTTTATCAGCAGTGCAAGGACAGACTACCACAGATAACTCTTAATGTTACTGGCATTCCTATAAAGTCTAGATATATTTTGTCAATGAAAAGAGCCAAATTCTGTAAAATATTTGAAGAGATTTATTCTGAGACAAATATATATGACAATGGCCAGTGACACAGCCCCAGGAGGTCCTGAGAATATATGCCCAAAATGGTATGATTGCAGCTTGGTTTTATATGTTTTAGGGCTACATATCAATTTATACATTGGTTCAGGACAATAACTTAAAGCAGGGTGGGGATGGTGTGAGGGTCACTCTTCAGGTTATAGGTAGATTCAAAGATTTTCTGATTGGCAATTGGGTGAAATTTTGTTGAAAGAGTTAAAAAATTATCTAAAAACCTAGAATCGATAGAAGTGAGTGTCTGGGTTCAGAAAAGGGGTTGTGGAGACCAAGGGTCTTATTATGCAGATAAAGCCTCGAGGTAGCAGGCTCCAGAGAAATTAGATTATAAATGTTTCAGATAAGACTTTAAAAAATGACAGACTCTTAGTTAATTCTTTCCTGGATCAGAGAAGAGACCTGGATGGGAAAGAGGATTCTCTATAGAATGTAAATTTTCCCCACAAGAGACAGCTTTGCAGAGCCATTTCAAAATATGTCAAATAAATATATTTTAGGATAAAATACTTTGATTGCTTTCAGGGCCTGCCGTCTTGTTGATATCTTACTGCTACAAAGAGTCTGTTTTGTCAGTCTTAAAGTCTGTGTTAATGTTAATGCTGGTCAGTTATGCCTGAATTCAAAAGGGACAAGGGTATAACGAGACATGTCTAACCCCTACTTCCCACCATGGCGTGAACTAGGTTCTCGGGTTAACTTTGCAATGCCCTTGGTTGAGAGGAGGGGTCCATTCAGTTGACTGGGGAAATTAGAACTTTATTTTTTATTTACAATTTTCAAGTATTCTTTCCTGCTCTAGAAATCTACTTGTCATATGTTGTAACATACCTAATATAATTAATTATGTAAATTATCCTATTAAAAGTACCTATTTTAATAGCATAATTTACTAAATCTTATGTAACTGAGTCATAATATATGTTTAGCATGAAATTATTAGAAGTAATGGCACTTTACTAAAGCACCTCTCTGAAATACATCCAAAAAATATGCTGTTAATAAGAGCATGTTAAAATTATTACATAATATTAAAAAAAAATTTCTTGTTAAGCCATACATTTTCCAAATTATTCAAAACTTCTTATAACTACTGGTTCTCAGGCAAAAGGAACAAGTGCATGTCCATGGCAAGACAAGGAGTTCAATTATTAACTTTGTATAAAAGAAGAAAAATTAAATAAGAATTATTTTATAGAAATATTTCATTTGATTAAAACTAATCAAATATCAGAATTCAGTTCAAGAAGAGAAAATAGCAATCTGTTGAAAAGGTAATTTTTAATGTTACCTAAAAGCGGCCATAGAAATAAGCTATTACTTCCTCAAAAGTAATAGAGATTTTGAAGATGATATTAACTTTCCAGTTACTTTCTTAACTAGTTTTGGAATCTCAGCAAAGCTACTTCTTACATTCCCTAGGTTTTAATTTCCTCATTTATAAAATGAGAGGTTTGTCCTCATTGATTTCCAATCACTACTTAAAACATGTCATTCATGGCTACCCAAAGCAAATGACAGTGCCTCTGGCTTACCCTTATGCTCCCACATGTCCCTTGGAAGGAATGTCATAATATGAAACTAGGAAGAAACCTGCAACAGCTCTGGAAATCAAAAGGGAGTACCCTCTACTTGTCATAAATTGGGGTTTCCGCAGTGATGAGACAGTTGCTGTCAGATTTAAAATAATACCCGAGGGTCAATTCAAAAGGCATGCCTCTTACTCCTAAAAGAATCTGATTTCCTAAGAAATAAAAGGAAAGGTTAACCAAAATGGCCTTAGTCCCCCTCAGCTTAACTAAACTTTTAGACAGAATTCTTTCTGACTGTAGGTCCCTGACTTACCCTTTATTTGAGCATTTACTTTAGAAAAATTCCAACTGTAAACTCTTTCTCTGTCCCTGTGAGATATAAATCTTCTCTCAGCCTCTTGCCAGTTTTACAACCCAGAAATGCCTTTCTGAAGGACCTGAGGGTCATCTGTTTTAAATGTAATAATCTAAAGAGATAGCATCCCAATCTCCTGGTTTCTAGGGGAGGGTAGGAGCCTAATGTCAATAAGCAACAATTAACAAACACAAATGTTCTAATCACAATGACCAACCCTCCCCTCCAACATCCTCCAGTATTTTTCCATGAGCTCACCACAGAAGTTAAAAACTCTCCCACCTTTTGTGGAATGGTATACAAGTTTCTGTACCTCCTTAGGGGGGTTGGGTCTTCATTCTGAACACTCCTGTGCGTACACATTAAGTTCGTGTGCCTGTTTTTCTATTAATTAATCTGCGTCAGTGCAGTAATTTCTCAGCAAATCTTTAAGTGGCCGAGGGCCTTGACCCCCCACTCCAACAATATACGCATGTACACACACATACAAACACACACAAAATGGGAATTACCTCACTTAATTATGGAGTCAAGAAGTCTGAAAATTGGCAGGCTGGAAATACAGGGGAGCCCATGGTGTAAGTTCCAGTCTGAGTCCAAAGACCCAGAAAACACCAGCATAGATGTCTGAGGGCATAAGACAATGGATGTCCCAGTTCAAATAGAGTGAATTTCCTTCTTCTTTGCTTTTTTTGTTTTATTTCGACAAGAAACAGATTGAATGATACCACCTGCTTTGGTGAGGGTAATCATTATTCATTTCATTAATTCAAATGCTAATCTCTTTTAGAAACAATCTTACAGACACAACCAGAAGTAATGTTTTACCAGCTAGCTGGACATATCTTGGCCCAGTGAAACTGACACATGAAATTAACCATCACAAATTGGAAAAGAAAAAATGTGCTACAACTACACTGTGGAATTTTATAATCTGCTAAAAGGAATGAGTTAAAACTACATCCATTGTTTAAGAGGCATATCCATGTTAATGCAAATCAGAAAATTGCAGAGCAATGTATATAATAATTTGCCTTTCAAAATATACAAACCAAATAACCAAGCATGGAGAAAGTTGTGAAAAAACGTAAAAACTGTGCTGCTATTATCATTCACGCTACGGAAATGGGGGAGTTCCCTGATTCCCTTCACAGGACATGCAACAGGGGTGTGACTCACCTGCTTGGTCAGCCTACAGCTCAGACCCTTAGTAGGATCATGCAGATGGGCAGGTGCAGAGGCTGGTGCAAGGGCTTTCGGGCTCCGGCTCCATGGCAGGGACTAGGGGTAGGTGTCTGTTACACTCAAAGTCCACTGTGATACAGTGTTCCCTTAACCATAAACATCTAGAAGCCAGTAATAACTTACCTCCTGGGAATACAGCCCAGCAAGTCCCAGCCTCATTTTTCCTAGCCCTCGCTCAAGATGGAGTTGCTTTGGTTCTAATGCCTCTGACAATATGAAACATACAGAAGAGAGCTATCTTCTACTAAAAAGTAAAATCATAGCATTAATGTTTTTAGTAATAAATGAGAAAATAATCATGAACCTTATTAGAAACTGAATCCAAAAATTAGAAGTAAATTTTAAATATGCATGAAAAAGGAAAAGAAAAAATTAAAGTAATAACTAAATAAAGAAATAAACATAGGATAACTAAAGTTAAAAATAGAGAAGTAACAAAATTGAGAAAATTTCTCAAATACAATCGAAAAGGAGTTAGAAAGCAAATATTAAAATCATTAAAGCAAGGTAATAATAACACAGTGACAATGAAAGTTGAAACAAAAGATACATTAAAGGAAATTAAAATAATTTACCCCACAATATATACTTCTTTGACATATTTTGATATGGGTTTTTAGAGACCTGGAAAACAGAAGCAGTCGTGCAAAACTGTCTTTTGTGGGGGAGATATGCCTTTGTAAGGGAATATTTGCATATTTGCATTTGAGGTAGCTAGAGTTTCTCTGAAGGTCTTCCCTTGTCTGATCCAGGAAGGATTAACTGAGTCTGACACCTCTAAATGTCTGAAAGACACATTTACTATCTACTCTCTTGAAGGCTGCTATCTGTGAGGTTCACTTAAATAATAAATCACCTTTATTAGCCAGGCCTCCTTTGCTCTCCCTCCCATTACCTGTCTTGCCACCACAACCTGATTTAACCACCATAACCTACTTGTGGCCATGCTCTGAACCCTCATCTTTTGTGTAACTCCAAAAATGGCATATAAGTTTCTGTACTGCATTGGGAAGTAGGGGGAATCACTCTGTGGTTCTCACCTATGTTCACATTAATAAATTGTGTGTCTTTTCTCCACTAATCTGCCTTTTGTCAGTTGATTTTTCAGTGAACTTTCAGAGTGCTAAGGGAAAACTTTCCCTTGGCCCCTGTAACATCTTCACATTTTAAAATTTAAAATATTCATTACAAGAAAAATTATTGAAGAGTTAAAAGATTTTACTACCCCCAAAAAGTATACATATTAACTAATCCATTCCTATTAATTGGTGACTCACTATGGAGCACAGAGAGATAAAAGAGGCAGTGAAGCTCTCTTAGTTTGGGTTCCCCAGAAGTAAAGGCTTTGAATGGGATTCATTTAAAAGTGATTTATTGAGGGCATGCCCACAGGACAGTCCTATGAGAAAGGGAAAAAAGCAGGATTGAGTGGAGAGAAAAGCTATGTAAAATTTGGTTTCAGTTGAAGACTGAACTTGATCCTGTGGGGAGCTGCATTTGTGAATGGCATCTTAGAGTTACTTCCACTTGATGTAAGAGGACCGGCCTTCTGTATGCAAGTAATTGCCTGTGATACAGTGTCTGGGAAGGTTGTAGCCTCCCATGAATTTCTACATCAAATTGTGCCCAATAGTCCTGGGAAATTCTCCAGCCATGACTGCAGTTGTGAGTCCTCAGCAGCTAATACTCATACCAGCCGAGGAATGTAGGAACTTGCGAAGCAAATGGGGTCTGAGTAGGTACCAACAGCATCTATTTCTAGCCTGTGCTAATGAAACTGTCTTTATAAAATTATGACAGTACGAGAAATCTGACATAGTTGACTCCATCTTCCTCCTAACCTCTAGGCTGTCCTTGGTCATTCCTGGGCATATGCCAAGCTTACTTTGGGAGGAATTTGGTTTATAGTTTAACTTTAAAGCAATGATGATAATAGTCCTTCCCAAAACTAAACTGCCTTTGTAAAAGTAATGGAAATCATTCTGCCAATGTAGGCATAGTAAAACAATAATCAGCCAACCCATTCAGGAAGTCGCAAGATTTGTAACTTCTCTAATTGCTCCTGCAGATAACACCACTATTTTAGAACATAAGATTGGACTTTTGCGATGTATTTTCAGAATTTTGAATTTCTGGCAACTGGTTGACTCCACCCAGACCTAGGACCTGTGACTCAACCAATCCTGTTGACCCTGCCCAGAGGCTGATGTAGCACATCAAGACCATTTTCCACATCCCTAAAATTTCATCCCCAACCAATTAACATTTCCCATTCCCAAGCTCCTGCGCACCAAATGATCCTTGAAGAGCCCTAACCTCCACTGTCAGGGATATTTATTTGAGTAATCACTCCATCTCCTGCATGGCCAGCCTCACATCAGTTAAATTCTCTTAATTTCAGTGCCGCAGTCTCAGTGAATTGATTTCATCTGGGTAGTGGGCACAAAGAACCCTTCAGTTGATTACACTGAAAGAGATTCTGTTAATAGGGTTTTTATTAAGCATCTATTTTAAAGTATAAGGATAATCAGAAAAAACATTTTCCCAAATTTCAAAACTTAAAAAACAAATGTCACTTCAAAGAACGTATTTTCACTTTTATGTAATGTCAGGCATGTTTTACTGTAGAGTCAGAAGAGAGGGTAACTGAAGAAAGAATTATCTGTGCTTTAAAGAGAGAAAGGCAGGATGAGAAATTGTGGGGACAAAAGAGATGGATTGAAAAATTAAAGCAATTTATATAATTGTAGAATCAGTGATTATAAATGAGTAGAGTGAAGGTTCTAATTATGAAAAAATGAAAGAATATTAAACTAAAGAACTTTAGAAATGAGTAGGCCAACAACAATGTCTCGTCACTGTTTGAGATAAAACCAAATACTCTCAGTTTATCTACAGAGAGGATAAACTTATTCTCACTAACTTAGGTCAATAAAAGTAACATAATCTAATTAGTAGGAGAAAGAAAAAATACTATGATGAAAAGGAAAAATGAACTTATGTTGCATGAAAGAAGCCTTACACAAGAGTATGTGCTATAACATGAAGCTCTAAAACAAACACAATTAATATATGGTAGTGTAGGGAAGGATAAATATTTTCTATCTTCTATACTCTTTAGTAGGGACAGACTCGTGTAATGAAAGACAGATTAATAAAAGAAAAACAAACAGAAGCTTTATAACATGCATTCTTCCTGTATATATGGGAGGTAGCTGGAGAAATGAGTAAATCTGTACAGGAGATCTCAGAGAAGTAGCTTTGACTTCAGGCTTAAATACTATCATTCTCTGAGGCAAAGAAAATAGGGTGTGGAAAAAGGTCTACTTAAGGCAAAATGGCCAGTAAAAGTATTGTGTTACAAGAGTAAGGTTTGTCTTGCACATTTACACCTCAATTTAGGATTTAAAATACCTTCTGCATTGATTAAAAATGTCTAGTAATTTAGTCTTCCTTATCTTTGTGGTGCAGAGAAGGAAATACCCTTACAAATGGAGATTTCTTTTATAGGTTTAATTTTCTCTTACAAAAGGGTAAATTTCCAGAACTTCTTATGTATCTGCATTTCTTAAAATTACCAATTCAAAACAATCCTTAGGCTGAAAAGGCATATTTTGGGCTAGCAAATTCTGTTCTTCAAAATATGAGCAGTCATATTTTAGGATACGGAGTCCTAAACCCTATCAGTGAAAAAAAAAAAAAAAGCAGTTCATGATTGTATATGGTGAGATGGAGATGGAATCTTACTAGAAAGGGTCATGGACAATCATTCCGAGATGATAGTAATGCTGTGTGTTCCATATAGGTGTTTGGGTTATATAGCTTACATGCATCATCTAGTTATACCTTTGTCAAAACTCAGCATATGCTTATAAAATTTGTCTATATTTCATTGTATACCAAATAGAATAGTGAACTCTGGTTAATGATACATATAACAAAAGATTTAGGAGGAAGTATACTGATACCTATTTTCTATACAAATCAAAAAATAAGACAGATTATGTAATGATAAAAGAATGGATAGAGGGAAGTTCTGTGATAGAAAAAGTATAATGAAATGTTTAAGGTAGAATCATGGCACTGGGTATATGAGTCTTTATTGTCAAATTCTCAACATTTTGGTATGTTGGGAAATATCCATAAATAAATGTTGTGAAAGATGGCTGAAAATAATTGAAAGAGTCATTTTAAACTTGTAAAAGGCATGTTAATCTTAGCTTAATTTCATATTCTGATGTAATGTTCAGAAGAGATAAATGGTCACTCATTCTTACAGCACATTTTCTCTGTAACAAGAGATGCTCATTATAACAATAAACGATTTTATAAAAATCAGGACTCACCTATGATAAATCTTTTTAATGTTTTGGACCATTACTGAAGAAGAGATGTATACTTAATCCTCAAGTTTTCTAGCAACTTGAACAATGGGATTTGCGTACCTTAATTTTTTTTTTTTTTTTGACCACAGAACACAGACCACAGATCACAGAACAATATGATGTGCTAAATTTGGCAACTATGAAATACACAAACCAGAAGGTGGTTTCATACACTTTATTAGTGTTATCAAAACACCAGTGGTTTGGTCTAGGTCCTGCTGCTCACCACACAGAAAGTCAATCACTGAGATGATAAGTATTGTCAAGGAAGAAGGCTTTAACTGGTTGTATCAGCTGACAAGATAGGAGCTCAGTCTCAAATCCATGTCCTAACAGACTAAAACCAGGGATTTATATAGCAGGCAAGAAATCTAACTATGTATAAGAAAACAGGAACCTGGGAGGGGCAAAAAAGCAATTGTGGTAAATGAGGAGTCCAGCATCTGTTGTGGTGATCTGGTTTCAGTCCTTTGATACCTTTCATGAGAGGCCTAAAGACCCTTCCCCAAGGAAGGAACTCAGATAAAGCAAATACAAGTTTCAAGCTTTTTAAGACCAGAAGGGCCAATTTCTATGTTTATCCCAGAATAACTGTCTATGGGATGCTTGGGCTAGTTTCATTAAGAAATAATTGTTTCAAAATTGGCTTCCTACCATTTCTGCAGTCCTTGGAGTTAGACATACTCCATATATTAGGAGACGTGCTATAGTGAAAAAGCTGATGTAAATTCCCTTCTCATTGGGAGAAAGGTTAATTGGACTTTTAAAATGTCACGTTAATTTTCTAATCATTGGTTTATTCATATGTAAAATATAATTATCACTTCTTAAATTGCATGGTTATATAAGTTGGCAAATTAGATAAATAATTATATAAATTTCATAAAAAACATACTATTTATTTTCAGTATGTTTACTTAGTTTTCTATTCTATTAAGGTAAAACAATAAAATACAAAAATAATCATTTGACACAATGATAATTAAGACATACTTTCAAAAATTTGCATGGACATTTCTATCCAATGATTTGAGGACTAAGGTTTCACAGTATTGTCTATTATGGCAGAAAGCATGGTTGCTTTGAAGAAATGGAGACACATTTTCTGAAAATCTAAGCCCATCTGAAAAATTACCATACCAATACTTTGAAACGAACAGAAAATTGTCCAAATGACAGTCTCACGACTCCACATTAACAGCTTAATCTTGACAATTAAATTATGAATATCATCATGACCTACACCATATCTCTCTGCTAAAATTTCTATAGAGAATTTATAGTGCAGACACACACACACCAAACACAAAGAAACAATAAACAAAGGCAGTAAAACATAATAGAAAAAACACATATATCTGTCCTCAAAAGACATTTTTAATTCAGTTGATATGAGTTTTTTCTGTTTACCAAGGCAAATTAAAGCATTTTAAAAAGAAGGGACATAAGTAAAAATTTGTCAGCACACTCATCTCTGTTGTTGGGCAAAAATCACAAAGATGAGAACACACTCTGCTAAGCAATGAGAAAATACCTATTTGTATAGTGTGAAAGTAATATAATTTGGTTACAGCCTCCTATTTATCTTTTCCGAATAACAACACAAGTCAAAACTCTCAGTAATATATTTATGTCTCCTGTAAGTAATATGCAATAAGACCAGTCTAAATTTAGAGTTATTTTTGTAGCTTTACTAATTAAGGAAGATAATTATAAATGTTACAATTAACATATATAACACCATAAAAATTGCCTTTTACTAGATTAAAAGGACTAAACATGAGGCCATTGCTAGCTTTAATGGCTAGTCAGTTATTCCCTATTTATAGAATGAGCACAATGAGCGCACTCATGACTATCAGCAGTGGGTCCATGCTTATTTTACAAGGATTATTTTTCTTTTATCACAGCCAACTTTGTAGTTTCCAAAATTTTGTATAAGTCCTTTAACAAATATACCTAATATAATGTAAAATAATAAAGAATAAATATTTTCAAATTTATTTATAAAACATGAAAGAACTCATGACAAAAATTAAAATTATGATAAATTAAAACATTAAAAATGAGATGTTTTGTTGTTGTTCTGTTGTCTTTTTTTTTCCTCACTCATCATTTCCTGGCTGTATCCACTTCTTCACCACAATCCTTTTACTGATAAAGAAATTTTATATGTGGATTCATTTTCTGGTTATTTCATTGCTCCCCCGACCCCCACTATCAATTTGGTTCTAGTTGTCTCAGCCAACAAACTTTAACTTTTAAGAAATTATTTTTCATTTTTAATGATATTTGCTAATATTCTGCTTCAGTAACTCATTCTAATAGGCACTTCAGAAACTTTGCATCTGTCAGACATTTACAACTTTAAAATCTAACACTTCAATTTCCTCATATTCATGTTATTTTTTCCTCATTCTTACTCCTTTTATGTTTGCTTGTTCGTTTGTTTTAATTAAGGGTTCAATTTCCTTTATCCTTCTATGTCCTCTTGGTCTAGTCACATACTCCTAGGACTTTTTTTTTCTATTTTAAATCTGAAACCTATGGTCTACTACTTTAAGAACCCTCGTTCTAAGACCTTTAATTATCTTTATTTCTTTTTTTCCAGACATATTCCAAAATTACAAAACCTTAAATCTATTCAAATGATGATTTTCTTCCATTTTAAACTTTATGTTATTAAGTATTGCAAAATAAAAATATAAACATTGTCATGACTTGAAACCCATTGTTTTTAAACTCAACAAAAATGTTAAAGATGTTTATTAATTCCTTTTCTTATACATGGACATTTATTTATCTCTCTTCCCACGTCTGTCACCTCAGGTTCTAAACCTTACCACTTTCTCTTTTTCTTCTCAGCAAATAAAATAATTAAGCAAGAACTCCTTCTGTTACTGAAACACCAGGGATTAGGTCTAGGTCCTCCTGTTTGCCACACCAAATGCCAATCACTGAGAAAATGTGTATCGCCAAGGAAGAAGGCTTTAATCAGGTGCTACAGCTGAGAATATGGGAGATCATTATCAAATCTATCTTCTTGACTGACTAAAATTAGGGGTTTATATACCAGAAAAAAAAATGTGTGGTAAAACAGGAATTAGGGATGGGTAAGGAAGAAGATTTAGTCAACAGGAAGCAGGTGGTTGGTTAGGTAGTCATGATGGGTGAGGGGGTTGGAGTCTTATTGTCCAAATGCAGTGATCTGTTGCATTGCAGCTCCTTGATACTATCTGCGAGGCATGATGGCTGGTTTTCCAAGAAGGGAACTCAGATGAGACAAATATAACTTGCTCAAATTTTAAGAGGAGGAGGGTCAATTTCCATGTTTATTCAAAGAAAGCATAAACAGCAGCTCTATGGGACAACTGGGTCCGTTTCACTTCCACTCCCCATCTTACTTCCGGCTAGTAAATCGCTATCTGCATTTATTCTTCCTTTCCCTTCCTGTCGTATTGAAACAACTATTCTCCTCAATCCAAGCATAACCCTACAACCTACACCATGAATACATCCGTCATTCCTCATCTGAGACCCAGAGGGAACACTTCCGTTCTCCTCATGTTAACTTTAGAATCTCAATCTATCTTGACTTCTATGACATTGTCACCTTCTGGCTTTCAGCCTTTCTCTTTGGTCTCTTTCTGCTATTTCATAGTTGTTTTTCTACCTTTTGAATTTTAAGCTTTCTAAAATTAGAAATTAAATACATCTTGCTAAAATGATTAACCTCTCAGATGACTATAGTTGGAAACACATTTTGTAACACATAAGCCCACATGCAACACACTTCTTAAAGATACAAAACAGGGATAACACATATGGCATGATTGATAATACTCTGGCAAGAAAGATTCATCAGAACTTAATTAAATTTTAAATTGCAAAGAATGACATCATAGAAATAATGAGAAAGAAGAAATTTAAACATTTAAATTATAACAACAAATGTCTATTAAAGACTGATATAAAGTGAGCCAAACATTAAAAACAAGGAATATGAGAGATGGCATATAAAATAACAGAAAGTTGCCACCAAACATTCTCTTTACTGCTGTTTTAAATGATCACATCTACTAAAATAATTGGTGGTGAGGGGGTGAAATTTAAGTGATTAACTCTGGAAGCTGTGTACATAAGTCACAGACCTAAAATTAAAAACCCTATGTCGACATTACACAGTGTTATGTTCACTATAATTAATGTTGTAAAGAATAATTATATCAATAATTATATCATGGCCTGAGATAGAGCTATAAGATTGTAAATGTGTAATGAGGAAAAAGTACAACTATTCTGTAATACAAAAATTATTCAATATCAACGATTCAACTGAGTCCCAATTAAAGGAGTCTATTGTACTCTTAACTTCTTACTTTGTCAAATTAATTCTAGAAAGTGAACACTAAATATAAGGATCTGTGAATCTTTGCCAACAGTACATTCTGGAAAAATCTTCAAAAACTGTTATTGCTGTTGAGCACTTTTGATACTGAAATTAGTATGTTGAAACATACAGAGGTAGTTTGACTGAATAGTAAAGGCTGACTTGAAATTAAGCCATTGCTTATAATTTGCATTTTTTTGGCCACAGAAACTTCAGTAATTGTCCAAAGTAACCCACTTCATAAACATCTGCCTCTTCAATGCATAATTTTCTTCTATGCTATATTGACAATGTGAATATAGAATAACTAATAAAATTCCTTACTTCTTCTGACCCCTACTAAGAGTATCTAATTGGATTTTTCTCTTTAATTCCTTTTCACAAGGTGTGAGATAGTCAGTTTTCACTTGCTCAGCATGAGCATCTCTGTGTTTCTAATCTTGCCTCTAGGAGACAATGGATCATTAGCTAATGACTATAGTTGATTGCGATATTCACTATAGAGCAATGTAGGAAAATAAGGCTAATGACTACAAACAGAAAATGATAAAAAGACTATATCCTTAATAAATATACAGTACAAAACACTTAGAAGAATGAAGTTATGTAGATTCAAGTAGTATAAACATGCATGAAGCAGCCTTATTGATATTAATAACCAATGAAAAGTTGACATATAAAACCAACATGGATTAAATCACATTCAGAAGAGAGGATTTCAAGGAAACATTCAAAGCATGAATTCATTTAAAAATTAGGTCCTTTAAAGTATATGCGTACTTAAAAGTCAAAATGAGGAAATAAAAATGAATACGTTCTGCTGTTTTTTAGAGGTTAGAGTTCTTGAACTTTGTATTTGGATGATTATATATAATTTGATATAAACTGGTGGAAAAACAGTTCCTTTTGAGAACTTCTCCAGAATCTACAGGCACACAATTCAATAAGGTAAACAGATGAAACACTCAAGTCCTGCTTTATGTCCAAGTGACTAGTGTGATTCAGGAATATGAACTGTATATATTTTTAAGCATAGAGGGAACTTGTTCATGTGAATGTTATTCAATCTTGTGAGACTTCTTTTTCACTTTTCTTTTGTTATTTATCTACTTCCTTTACTCAGACACTATTAAAAAGTGTATTTTGTATATTTGCTATTCCTTGTTGCAATGTGTAACTTTGAGTTCTATCACAAATCTGGTGGGTATAAGTCTCCTGAAGGTATGCTTTGTGTGTGTGCGTTAGTGTTTTAAATCTTATTTTGCCTCCTAAGGCACTTTTCTTTGTTTTCATTTTTTTGTTTGTTTGTTTGTTTTTTTGAGACAGAGTCTCGCTCTGTCGCCCAGGCTGGAGTGCAGTGGCCGGATCTCAGCTCACTGCAAGCTCTGCCTCCCGGGTTCACACCATCCTCCTGCCTCAGCCTCCCGAGTAGCTGGGACTACAGGCGCCTGCCACCTCGCCTGGCTAGTTTTCTGTATTTTTTTAGTAGAGACGGGGTTTCACTGTGTTAGCCAAGATGGTCTCGATCTCCTGACCTCGTGATCCACCCGTCTCGGCCTCCCAAAGTGCTGGGATTACAGGCTTGAGCCACCACGCCCAGCCTCTTAGTTTTTATTCTTAACTGCTCACATTCACACATATATTGCTTTTCATTTACAAGGTGTCTGAAACTTGACAGTTATAGTGAACTGGTATACACAATATGAAAATTGAAGAAAACCCAGTGTAGCTTATCTACACTCATAATTGAGACTTATTTATATGCCTTGCCATATTAAGAAAGAAAGAATTTTATATCTAGAACGTGGTATATACCTTGCTTACTTGCTCCACAAAGGATCCATGGTAGGAACAAGGGACAAATAATTTTAAATAACAGATTTACAAGAGAATCTAAAGATGGTGAATCAAATTTTCCTTATTTTGGCAATGAGAAAATAGAACCTTCTGAATGCTTAAATGTGGACATTGCAAATGAGAAGATCCTGTTAGAATGCTAGCTAATTTACTCTGAACTCTAAGCATATAGTATAGTAAAACCAGTTAGAATAGGTAAATAGATAAAAAGAAAAGATACAAAGATAGATAGATATGTAGGCCTGGTGCAGTGGCTCACACCTGTAACCCCAGCACTTTGGGAGGCCGAGGCAGGCAGATCAATTGAGGTCAGAAGTTCGAGACCATCCTGACCAACATGTCGAAACCCCATCTGTACCAAAAACACAAAAATTAGCCAGGCATGGTGGCACGTGCTTGTAATCCCAGCTACTCTGGAGGCTGAGGCACCTGGAAGGCAGAGGTTGCAGTGAGTTGAGATCATGCCTCTGTACTGTAGCCTGGGCGACAGAGTGAAACTCTCTTTAAAAAAAAAAAAGAGAGAGCGATAGATATATAGATGATAGATAGATAGATACATAGATAGAGACAAACAGCATATAAATATCGACTTTGGTCTCTCTCATTTTGAATGAGGCATGCACATCAATATTGAATAAAATAAAATATCAATATTGACTAGCATGGGGTTCTTGGAAAAGAAGATTAACCAAAATTGATTACTGTCTCTAGCCTCTTCTATCCACATTGTGGATATGCAAGAGCATGGAAAAAGAAAGAAGCTATGCTTCAAGTATTTCTCAGGGGAGTGCTGTGTTGTAAGGGCCTACACTCTAGTGGAACAAAGTGGCATAACGTTCTCTTCACTCAGGAGAATAAAAAAGTTTGATAAATCTTTGCTGCATTCAGAGGGACTCAGCAGATTTGTTTCTGCCTCTCACCTGGGAAATCTAGAGAGACAGGAAATAAGAGATATGGAGTGGCTACTTGATTTGGCAGCTGAGTGGAGAAGAATGCTGTTGTTGAAAATGGCTCACTCCTAGAGTATGCATATCTCTTATAAATCATATTGTATTTTAAACACCAGACTGGCCCCAGAATACAAAGCCAGCTTATGCAGGATAAGGTGACAACTTTCCTGTCTCCCTAAACTCACCTCCCTCCAGCCATTTAATCACATTGTGGTTAAGGACCTTAGCTAAATTTAAAAGAGAGGTGAAAATATACGGGCAATGTAATACCATTGTGGCCTGCTAGAGGCCAGCAAGCAGCAAGTTGCAAAAGAGAAAGGGAAGATCTCATTTTAAATCAGGGGTGATGTTTAGATTCTTTGAGAACTGGAAAACAACTAGAAGCATGTAATCACTAAATTGAAAAGGTATTTTTTTTTTCTCATGTAACTATATGATCTTTTATAATAAAAGTAAGCCAAAAAGCATAGGAATGCTTTCGGAGGAATGCTTTTTGGAGTTTTCAGCAGAGCATAGAGGTGGTACTTTATCATTGAACACATTTTTAAAAGACAATGGAAGAGAAAAGATGCTTTCTGATTGTATCCATGAATCTTGGTTTCTCAATGCATGGCATACAAACCGTTTGTACTTTCAACGACAAAAATGTAAAGATATGAATGTTTGGAGGATATAAAATTTGAAGGAGTCCATTAGACTCAAGTGTGTAGTGAAAGAACATTGTTTTATAGCTCAAATTTTATCTCTATCTCAGCCTTAGTTCTCTAAATGGTGGACAACATATTTGAGTCAATTTAATGTGCTTTCTCACTGTAAATTCAGGATATATAATTCCGTCTTTTAAAAGTAAATAGTGATTTCACAGTTCTTTCTCCTTTTTCTGCCTTCCTCGCTGGGCTGATTTCTGTTCTCAGGGATTGGAGAGAGAGTTGGTGGGTTCTAGTTGGCTTTTGATGAGGTATAGCTCACTTTATCTCATCTTTGGGTGTCTGCCCCTTGGCATCTCCAGTGACCAGCTTTGAAAATTTTGTTTCATTTCTTTAGGGTTACAAGTCCACTTCGGGACCGTGAGTTCACTGGTTCACTCCCAGTCAATCTCCACACCGCGTTCTGGGAGATGCAGGGATTCTTTGAGTTCTCCCCTCTCCATGCCAGGATCACATGGAGAAGGGACTGCAAGGATAGCTCTTTGGGCCCCCTTCCCCCCTTCCAGTGCTATCCTGCAGTGTGAACAAGATATTTTTGAAAAGAGGTGTCCATAGCTTTTGCTTTGGTTTGAATATATAATGAGACAGCCAAGGGAAAAGGACTCCCTGGAGACCTCCAGTCTGGCCTGCACACTGGGAGAATGGGGTGGAGTCGCAGAAGTTTGTCCTGTTTGCAGAGGGGAGGAGCCTGGCCTCTTGAGTTCCTGTGTGGTGGGTCAGGAGCTAGTTAACAGGCTTCCGTCTCACTCTGCTGAAAGTTTTTCTCTTCTTCCTTTTTTGCCCAATAAATTTTGTTTTGCCCTACCTTCTATGTGTCCGAGAGCCTAATCTTTCCTGGCCATGTGGCAAGAATCTGATTTTTAGCTGAACTCAGGAGAAAGTCCTGCAACAAAATGTCCCTCCAAAGTTCATACATTGGAACTGATACCCAATGTGCTTGTAGTAAGAGGCGAGTTCGTTAGTGAGGTGATTCAGTCATGATGGCTCCCGCTTCATGAATGAATTAGTCCTTTTATGAAAGAAGCTGAAGGGAGTGCCATAGTGCCTTTGCCCTTCAACCATGTGAGGACACAGCAACAAGAAACTATTCTGGAACCAGAGAGCAGCCCTTACTAGACCCTAAATCTGCTGGTGGTTTGAGTTGGACTTCTCAGCCCCAGAACTGTGAGAAATAAATTTCTGTTCTTTACAAATTATGGAGTTCAAGGTATTTTGTAATAGCAGCGCAAATAAAGTAAGACAGCTTTCTTCTGCAAGTTCTAGGTAGAAAGCTGGACACAGGCCTCCAAACTGTCTAGGTTCTCCTTGCATAAAACCTGAGGTTTCATTCTGAGAATGGGACAAAATAAAAAGCTTTATTATTATGTAATGACAATAAGGACACTCTAGGTATTATTTAACTGCTTCTTATCAAACACAAATATGAAATACATGGAAATAATTTCTGAATAACAGATAACATGAAATTATTCTATTTTAAACTAGCAAAATAGTAAAAAGTCTTGCAAATCATGTCATATTTGAACATATATTATTTTGTGTAATGGAAGTATGTCATCAAGGAATTTAAACTGTGCTGCACACAATGATATATGTATAAATTCATTGATATACACAGGTATAGTATTACTTTAGGATAATATGCCTTATTGAGTGATCATTTCTTTCTACCTACACATAGAACATCCTAAGATGATTCTTAAGTCCTAAGATGTATGTATATATACACATACACACATACATATATCACCAACATCATGTATGTATGAAAGTGATTTGCCATTATGACAGTAACCAATGAAATTGATCAAATTTAATAAAACTAAAACTCTGTCACTCAGATTTAAACAGTTAGTTTGGGTAACATAGTGAGACCCTGTCTTTACAAAAAATAAAACAAAAAAAATTAACCAGGTACAGTGGTGCATGCCTATAGTCCCAGATACTCAGGTAAAGGTGGAAGGATTGCTCAAGCCCAGGATGTCAAGGCGGCAGAGAGCCATGATCAGGCCAATACACTCCAGCTTGTGCAATAGAGTGAAATCCTGCCTCAAAATATATATATATATATATACATAATTGAAATATTACAGTAAGGACAAGAAAAAATGCAATCACAAAATTAACATTTTATTCAGAAGGGAATTTTTTTTTTCAGTTACAAACAGCGTAAAACATTAGGTGACAAAGAAACGTAGATAGTAATTGTGTTTTGTTTAATTATGTACATATGTGTGTATCACTTTTGTACATATATATAAAATTATTGCATGTTTCACATATAACTATGTCCCTATCCTTAGATACGTCTGTTCCTGGGGTCTCTCACTTTCTCCACCTCTCTTTCTTCTCACTAACCGGTGGTTGATTATCTTCTCCTCCCTAATCCTAGTGAATACAGAGAGCTGCCTTTGCCTAGTTTCTTTGTTTAAATTTGAAAGCATGGATGTGGATAAACTGACACCAATATGGGTAATTGACAAGGAAGTCTTGGAGAGGGGAAGGTGAGACACAGGGGCAAATACAGTCAACAATAGCTCTGCAATCCATTCTCTCAATTTGAGAGGTTACATGTCCTGGAGAAAGAAAAAAGAAAGGTGATGTGGTGAAACCTCCCTGTAAACATGCTGACTGCTAGCAACAGACTTCTTGGCAAACATATAATGATACTTACTAACAGAGACTATCTGTGGAACATGCTTTGTGTGTCTAAGATTGCTTATGGTAAGCAAACACAGAATAGGAAGATGTATAGGGCATGGCTCCCTGGCAAATGTCATGTGAGCTATGTAACTGAGTATAAAATACAGATATTTCAGGAATGAAACATCTCCATTTTGGGTATGTGATCCAGCCACGTGTATCACTTAGAATCCTAAGATATTGTTCCGGACAGAGCATGTCCTAATGTGACAACAAAAGACTCAGGTAGCTGTGATGATACTCTTAAGCCTCCCTTTATTTTGCATGTGCTGGTTATTTGTATCCTTGAAATGATTAACGAAGGTTAGTTCTGGGTAAGATCTCTGATTCATATGAGTCTGATTTGATAAGTTGGTCCTTTCTGTTATCTAGATACATAACTCACTTTCATTCCCAAATAAAGTATTACACAATTTGACTTCTGTGCATAAAACATGGTGGTAATAAAAGCATTGTACTGTTGATTTAACTATTTTGATTACTTCAAGTGAATAAAGGAGCTTACAAAGTTTAGCAAAAATTGGGGAAAAAAAGTGCATTGTGGAGCATCTATTATGAAGCAATTATGGTACTCAATAATTTTTGCTTTTTGCATTCCCTCCCTGCCTCAAATTATATTTGAGAAATGTTAGACCTACTGAAAAGTTAATAGAATAGTCAGTGAACACATATACAGTCGTCCCTTAGATTCACTGATTTTTAAATGTTTTAAATGTTCATTTTGTCTCTCTATATAAATACATACTTTATTTTGGTGATCCTTTTAAAAGTCGAAGATTTTATGATGCTTAACCTCTAAATATTTCAGAATATATTTCTCAATACGTTCTGATAGCCTCACTACTATTATTATACCATAGGACATGAACATTTATAAAGAATTTTATCAAATATAGAGTCTACATTCAAATTTTCCCAATTTCCCAATAATATTCTTACAATTGATCTTAGTTTCTACTAGAAAATTTTTATCACTCCTTCACTTGTGGGTGACAGATACCTAATTCAAACAAACTAAAGTACAAAATAGAGATGTATTGGCCTACGTACCCTTGGAAAATAGGATTAGATTTCAGAGAGCGTTCTAAGGGCTGGGTACCATCAAGTCTCTCCATCTCGTTCTCTTTCTCTCTCTTCCACTTTAGCTTTTCACTTTACTCCTTCTTCTACTTCTTTCATTATTGGTCAGGATCTCTTTATATTGTGTAAGCATTGCTTACATCATTCTTACAGTTTGGAGTTCAAAAGAAAAGAATGCTTCTTATTTAAGAACTGCAGCAATCATCTCAAGGATTGATTTTCACTGGTGAAGTCCACTCTGGGGTTACAGACTCATTTCTGAAAAGAATCATATTGTTCAGGCCTGGAACACAGGTCTGCTCTTTGAGTCAAGTATAAAGTTGATTCAGCCTAAAGCATGAGATGAAGAAGGGAAATGAATGGTTGTTCGAAAGGGGAAAATGTTCAGATCAATTTAAAAGTAGTGGAAACTATCAGTACAACCTGGTGCTGAGAATTTAAAGAGGAATATATGTTCCAGGCCTAGAAGCTTACTCTGTAACAGGGGAGAAAAACATTAAAAAATGCACATAATATTGTATACCAAGTATCACAAAAAAGATGTAATTCAAAGTGAAGTCAAAGCACAAAAATTTTTATTTTGACCTTTTCAATCCAAGATATCTACCTTTTTCTACAGAATAAATGAAATATTTTTCTGCCTTTCATTCAAATAAAATATAACTGTAAAATTATCATTTATTTTGGTTTGGCAATTTTTTTTGATATTAAGTGGCTGAAAACTCCAGAATAGGCCACCTCAAGGTTAAAGGGTACAGAGTCCATTACTTCAGTTCTACTTTTGAACACATTTCTTCCAGCCATTCTACTACATATTGGAATAAAAGATGGTCCGTGCTCTCAAGAAGCTTAAAGTTCAGCAAGACTGCAATAGAAAATGGCCTCAGTTGTGATGCCTTTCCTTATTTATGTGTGCCAAGGACTTATTCTTCTACTTGACTTCACCTATTTCTCATTTCCTGCTGATGCCTCACATGCTCTTGGGACATATTTTGCTCTGATTTCTATGTTATATGAATTTTTCTAGTTCCTGGCTATCTAACTAAATTCTGGTCCTCTCACTTTTCTGACCCCAATTCTTCATGTTCACACATTGCTTTGCTTCCTCAAACCCAATAAATGTTTCTTTTAACTCATTGAAATGACTATCTTTGTGAGAAAATGTTTTTAACACACTTGTGGTGAAAGTGAAAACTAGTTCATCAAAGCAGAACTGATAATGTTTGCTTTTACAAATGTCTTAAATAAAACAAATGTCTTATTTTACACTTCTATAACAAAGACAAGTCCAAAAGTAATATTATAATGTCCTGAAACATTAATTATGACATCTTGTGTATGTTAGCCAATTCATTTTAGTTATAAACTGTTTTCCTGGCCAAATGCTAACTGATAAATTCATTATTCTAAAATGTCAATTTAAAATATCATTTAAATATAATTTTTAAAGTTTTTACTATTAGGAATAGCATTGTTTGGCCAGGTGTGGCAGCTCATGCCTGTAATTCCTGCACTTTGGGAGGCTGAGGCGAGCAGATCATCTGAGGTCAGGAGTTCAAGACTAGCCTGGCCAACATCATGAAAGAAAACCCCTCTCCACTAAAAAAATACAAAAATTAGCCAGCTGTGGTGGTGGGCACCTATAAACCCAGCTACTCGGGAGGCTGAGGCAGGAGAATCACTTGAACCCAGGAGACGGAGGTTGCAGTGAGCCGAGATCCTGCCTCTGCACTCCATCCTGGGCTACAGTGAGACTCCATCTCAGAGAAAAAAAAAAAAGAAGAAGCAAGAAAAAGTGTCTTTATTGTGGTATCTTATTGTTTATAATTTGTTTCCAGTTTTGCAAAGTTGAAAAAAAAAAAAAAACTTGTTGTAATTTACAACTATTTGATTATTAGTGACAGTGAAACCTTTATAGATGTATTGATTACACATCCTGATTTCTTCTTACATTAACTATGTATTGTGTTTTGCCTAAAGCATATATTGAGATGACAGGGCTGATTGTACCAACTTATATCTACACTGAATAATATATAAATACTAATCTGTTGTCTAACATAGCTATAATACATATTTCTTCATTTTACTGTTTTGATGTTTAAATGTATCATTTTGTTTGTTTTTAAACATAAACATAAATTTGTTGAGAAATTTATTCACTTATACCTGATTCATCTTTGCATCACAATATACAACTTATAGAAAGTAAACGGATATTTCTGTATCAAGCAAAATTTTGTGCATATATGTGTAAATATCTCAGCAAATAATAAAAATAAGTTGTTATACACCAAAACAAACATGTTTGGGTTTACTGTAAACATACCTAATGTCAGACAATAGATAAGAAGAAGAGCCCAATGGTTCAGGATGATAGAGATACTCATAATTTGTCTCTATTCCTCATCTACTACTAACTTGTCTCATTTGTATTTTGGTCTATGCGAAGAACAAGATGTCTGCTGAATGTAAACAGTCTCATCATTCTTTAAAAAATTCACCCTCATTAGAGTGTTGGGTTGACATTTCTTTCAAAAGCCTTTTAAATTATCCTCATTGCATCTTTAGTCATTAAAACCACTTTCACCACAATTGCCACCTAATACTCTTAAATTTGACACTGTTATCTGTGTTAATGAATGTTAATACTTTAGGTGGATAATTTACCTGTGGTTGTTTTCTTCCTGCCAATTCAGCCATGAAGTTTTATAAACAGTTGTAAAATAGTAAGAGAACAAGAGGGCTTGACAACTGCCTTGTGATTCCTAAAAACCCAGTGTAGTGTTTCCCTTTTTACACCTGGTGGCATATTTAATCTCTATGTACAAACACCGGCAAACAAAATAATCTTTTTCCATAAAATTGAAGGAAAGCCTTGTATTCTTAAATAAATTAATGTTGGTCTTAGACTGGCTTCTATTCAATTTAGCTTCATGGCGAGCAGACACTGCAGAATGAACTTTCCTATCTAAAACTATATATTCTAAGTGTGAAAGAGAAGAGGAGACTGGGTTTGGAAGAATTCCAGTAAGTTTAAAATTTAACTGAATAAGAAAAGAAAGATAAGAAAACTCTATATTGGAGAAAAATAATAATGGTAGGAGAGCACATTCAGATACATAGCTACACAAGTTTCTCAGGTGAAGCTGTAGACTAAGAGAGTATAGACGGAAAGAATTCTGCTGAATAGGTGAGCCCTGGGATGATAAAAGCTAGAGATGAGTAGTCCATCCAAAGTTCAAGGAATCTTCTCAAACATCAGTCATTGCATAACAGCTTATCCCCTGGGCTAAATTGACACATAATCCTTACTGAACATAATATACATGGAAGATACCTATAACTATAATCTTCTATTTGAAAGTGAAAAAGTCCCATTTTTCATAGGTAAACACAAGCTTTGGAGTAATGCCACAGAGCAATTTCTCGAGCAGGCTTTGTAGAGCAGCCTTTGAAAATCCATTCAGTAATAACTAATGTCTTTAGAAACCCAAATTTGCATCAAAGGCAACATTTGTTTACTATAAACTCTCCTCATGATACACTCTTAGCTGTCACCATCTTTGCTGTCAAAGAATCTTTGAAGTGCCAATTGTTAGCAGCCAGGAGCTTTCAGGCTTTGGAAATTTGCTATAGTGTTTCTTATCAACTCTGTTCTTTCTAAAAGATCAAACCACCTATTCACATGGAGCACTCGTGTATTGATGATATGTAAACATTTATTTAGCTTGTTACTGGTTTTATTTCACAACTAATATCTAATA